>NC_141231.1:15827500-15855796 GCF_054856515.1 Filicampus tigris
CTTTGGCAGCATGTGTTTTTTGTTGGTTGTTTGGGCAATATCCAAATTATGCAAAAAAAAAAATACAAAAGTAATTGGACCATGCTGTGTAAATTCAGTCCAATCTACTTTTCTTGGACTGCTCATCGACTGGAACGCAGTGATGTCGCCGCGTTGCTGTAAGATCTAAACGGCCAATCAGATCGACGATATTGTCCTTTAGACTTTGTCGCCCACTACATTTGCACGTAATAGAAAGTTTGAAGCGATATCCTGTGATGTCATATTTTAACCAGACTAGTCAATTGGATAGCGATTTTGGCCTTAGATCAAAAGTTTCAAGGGAGCGGGAAATAAACACAAAAAGTGTGATGTCGGTGTTTCCATGAGGAGGTGGCGGTTCTAAAGAACATCCTCAGAGAAACCACTATCAACTCTTGATATTGATCACGGAAAGTTTGACCTTGACCATGTCTCTTGTCTGTTTTCAATGTAACAAGTCAATGTTGTTTTCCCTGTATTTGTGAATTATTTGTGTGATTGCATGTTTTGCTTCTGTTTCACCCAGTTTTTCTGTTTCATTAGCCATTCGGTGCAGGTCTATTAACATGCACATAGTGTTGCAGTGCTAAGAGCTGCTCTGTGGCAGCTGCAGCCACAAGGGAAGTGATGACTGAAACCTCGAAACCAGAGGAACCGCGTTTTCTATTTTTTTCTTTTATCTTTTAAGTGGCACGCCATTGGATGACTTGTCATGCTAATTCACTCTTATCTAATGGTTCCCTTTTCATTGCTGTTTCTATTTATTGAGGTTCCTTTTTCAACACTAGCCCTGTTAAAAAAAAAAAAAAAGCCTCCTTTCAGCGTATTAAATTGCAGATTTGCTAGGATTTCACAGCTTTATGCCCAATGCCCATCTTTATGTTGAATGTAAATTAAACTGTTTGCTATGCATGGAGTTGTTGCCTTTTGAATGCATTCCACACAGCAATATCTAATGCTGCGAAACATTGCCTCAAATAGGATATGAAAAAAAAAACAATTAGTGTGAATGCTGTGCAATATTACGTCACTGTAGAGTATCAAATATGGTATTTACTATTTGAAACTCGATCCACATGCTGGCTGTCACATCTCACCCTTCTGAAAATGTTTTCTACACTTCAATTTAAATTTGAAAATGAAAAATAAATGCCGGTGCTGTAAATCCTTGTTGTGGAAACAGAAGCTAACGGATACAACTAACGGTAGCCAGCGAGGGAACATATTTTTTCGCAATTGAGTAGCGTACTACATATTTCTCGGTCTTTGCATGCTTCCAGCAATATATAGTGTTTTTAGAATCAAATCTCTGAATTCACTTTACAGAGTACCACTAAATTGTATTTTAATGTTGGTTATTATGGAGAGCTAAGTCTGTCTTTCGGTGGTACTTAATGTAAAAAGTATGTGTACCACTGTTTGAAACAACCCTGCTGTGTCATGGTTATTATGATTGACAGCTCACACCGGTGGTGAGGGGACGGCCCAGCTTCGTCACCCGCCCACCTCTCTCCTCTCCACTCCTCTCGCCCCCCCCCCCCCCCCTCGCTTCCCCCCTCCTTCCTGCCTCCCTCTCCCATCTCCCCCTCCGGGCGTGAGTGACGTGCACTCCGAAAGCGGGACCTGCCCTCCCGTCGCCATTTTTTCGCCTCGTACTCGCACTCCTCGGCGGCCGCGTTGAGGGGCGACGAGCGCGAAGAAGAGCAAAGTATTGCGGGAATACGCCCTCGTGGGAATATTAGCGACGCGCGCGCCACCGCTCCGGTGTCACGTGATGACATGCACGCGCACGAGCCGACCCGCTGTTGTGAAATAATCTCTGGTGTGAAGACGACGTGTGACGGGCCGCCATTTTTCTCCTCCGCCGCCTCCAAAGTCCGCTCCGACTCCAGGCGGGGGCTTCGAGTAGGCCTTTCCGCGACGCGTGTGCCGAGGAGCTTCTGCTAAGTCATTTTCCCAGCGGCGGCGTTGAGCCGACATGAGGAATTATCAGAGGAAGGACTGAGGCCACTTCTCCACCCCCCTCCTCTTCTTCTCAGAACCGACACTGACCGGAGGAGATAAATCACCAGACGAGAATCTTTGGTGTCTTCTCGGAAGGACGAAGCAAAAGGGGAAGCTTCATTGGACATTTGTTGTTTTGGCGTAAGTTTTTTTGTTGTTGTTGTTGTTTTTTTTTTTGCTTTTGTGTCTTTCTTGACCGCTTCGACCGAGCCTGGTTACCGCCGGAACCACAGCATGGTCCAAAGTTGGCTCGGACCAGCCTGTTTTTGAGCACGTCAGGTAGTTTGCAGGAGGGTCCCTGAAGATCGACAACCTCCAAGGTGGAGGCTCGAACGACCTGCCCTGCAACCTCCAATCTGCAGTGATTAGTTGTCTTCACACAGAGCCCGGCTTGTGGGTCTCTCACCTGTAGACTGAATTTAACTTATTTTTGAACAGAGATGTCCACTGCTCGCTTTGACTCATCTGATCGTTCGGCCTGGTATTTTGGACCCGTGTCCCGCCAAGAGGCACAGAATAGGTTACAAGGACAAAGACATGGCATGTTCCTGGTCCGAGACTCGTCCACCTGCCCCGGGGACTACGTGCTGTCGGTTTCCGAGAACTCCAAAGTGTCTCACTATATCATCAACTCTTTGCCCAGCAAGAGGTTCAAGATCGGAGACCAGGAGTTTGAGCACCTGGCCGCCCTCTTGGAGTTCTACAAAATCCACTACCTGGACACGACCACGCTGATAGAACCAGCACCCAGGTAGGCCGGTCACAAAGTACATGCTGCCATGTAAGATTGCCTGCAGATCGACGTTATCTGGGTTGGCTATTTTTATCCGAAGTAACCTACTTTCAGTTAGACTGCAGACTGTTATGTCACGAAGGATCAAGACTGATCGGAAAATGGTGCACATGGCTGCACTACAACTACACATGTGGTGCGACAAGATTAATGGAAATGTCATAATTGATTGTATCTCACTTAACCTTTATTCGCTTTTCACGAATATGTGCAGTCTAGATGATAGAAGGAAAACAATGATACTGTTTATAAGATAAAGTACAGAAATCCTTTGGAACTTGAACACAAGAAAACAGTTTTACTGATCCATCGTTTCATCTTCTCATTTTATCCATAAAAGTTTCAATATCGTCCAAACAATGGTTAAAGTTAAATTCAGCATAGTCACGACAGTGAGGCAATTATATAAAAAAAAAAAACATTTTTCCCCAGCTCAAAGGTCATACAATTGTGAAAAAGCCCAGAAAGTTTTTGATCGATATGCTTCAAAAGGCAAACAAAAAAAAATGTAATTGTCGCCATTAGGATGTCATGAGCAACAATTGGAAAAACCTCCGCATCACATGGCTTGTTTTCACTATCCTAAACATTCGTCAAAATACACCTTTTAAATGAAGCACAAGTAATGTTTTAAGCCAAGTTACATGATTGTCACTAAATCATCGAACGAGCCGTGGCAGACTAAAACGCATACAAACGTGGTCCAAACCTTACCTTGGAGTACTGCTTTTGGCCAGAACTTCCTGTTTTCGTGTTATGATCATTTTTAATTTCCTCTTTGGCTTATCATCACTGATAACATTGTGCCAAGGCTAAGCGAACTAAGTCGCTAACAATGTGTAGCTCTTCTTTGGTGTCTCCCACCTTGTGTCGAATTCTGATCGTCCAAATCGTCACGGACCAAAAATTGTATCACATGTAATAGTTTAAGAAATATTTGTAGCTACCAAAATTTATATGGTATACGTTAAATCCCTTCACACGAATGGTATATACCGCAATTATTATTGCAAATAATTATAATGGAAATATTTCTTAAATACGTTATATAGTCCCTTAACAAAGCTAAATAGATTTTTGAAAAAATGCTGACATTGTAAATTGTACTTTTGAACCTATTGGCTTCTCCTGGCTGACGTATGTGATGATGTAGTGGTTCTGTCTGCTTTTCGAAAGTGTGTGCTTGCCATGAAGCCATTTTAAAATTGTATCTATTAATTTACCTGCTAATTTGCTGTTTATAGTTTATTCATCTTCGCTGGAATGCGGTTCCAGCCAAACCTCTGTGAAGTGTACTTTACCACCGAAGCGCTTTTTCTGGTCTTTCGCTACATTTCCTGTTAGCTTCGCAAGGATGCCCCGTCTTCTATTCTCTCTCGTCACGTGATGTGTCGTATGATTAGCCAGCTGGAGCTCATAGCTAGCGCGGAGCAACTTAGCTTAGTGCCTAGCGCACACGTACGACAATCCCCAAATGTGGCGTTTTCAGCAAGTGGTTGTCAGCATTTCGAATGATACAGTATCCCCCTCCTTTCCGTCCCATCGTCTCCAAGGTACCCAAGCACAGTGAGCGGTCCGATCCAGCTCTTGGGCGGCCAGGAAGACAACCTGGAGTATGTTCGGACTCTGTATGACTTCACCGGCAGCGACGCTGAGGACCTTCCGTTCAAGAAAGGCGAGATCCTCATCATCCTCGAGAAGCCGGAGGAGCAGTGGTGGAGCGCCAAGAGCAAAGAGGGCCGCGTCGGCATGATCCCCGTCCCCTACGTGGAGAAATTGGTACGACCCTCGCCGCACCCGGGCCAGCCGACCCTGGGCTCCCGCAACTCCAACAGCTACGGCATCCCCGAGCCCTCGCATGCGCTGGTCCACGCCTACGCCCAGCCGCAGACCCCCTCGCCGCTGCCCCCGGGCACTCCCGGAGCTGTCAACACGCCGCTGTCGTCCTTGCAGAACGGACCTGTCATGGCGAAAGCCATCCAGAAGCGAGTGCCCTGCGCCTACGACAAGACGGCTCTTGCTTTAGAGGTAACAGAAAACGCCATTTCTCTAGATTACGCCACCTTTGTGAGTAAATCAGAGGTTAAGTGGAAGTAGTGAGTATCAAAAAATATCGCTCCAAAGTATCACAGCTGACGACTCGTCAACAAGCTAATGTGCTAGTGTGTCATTGAGTGTACATTTCGGCGAAAACAGCCGAAAGGATTGTGTCAGAAAAGTTCCAGGACCGGTGCCACAAAAGATATATTTGAATTCCAAACCGTGGAGTTTCTTCCTTCATTGTGAGCTAGACCAGCAACCGGCGTGTCTACAAAGAGATCCGGTGGCAATTGTTTTGTTCAGTGTGCAAAGAGAGGTGAGGAGAACTTGCGGCTGCTTCACCATGACAGCTCGCCTGCTCACAATTTCCTGAGTGTGTCCGGCAGAGAAAATCACCACCATGCTGTAGGAACCTCCCTCGCCTCATCAACCTGGCTCTGTTTTTTTTTTTTTTTTCCCCCCAAGCCAATGGGGGGGCTCATTTGGAAGACGTGGATGAAATCAAGATGGCTGTGATGATGGAGATAATAATCCTTCTAGGAAGGCGTGGCAGAGAAAGTCAGAGCTGGGCATCGCCTAACCGCAGACACGTCGCCAAACAAAGAAAGAATATCAAACAAAAACAAGAGGCGCACGCACGGCGTGGTGATCGGTGAAATAAAAACAATATGGGGCGCATGTCATTGCGTCCGTGGGGCCGCAACGTACACAACACTGTCTTATTTATTTATTTATTTTCCCTACTCGGCCGCGTGTCAGGAGTACAGCACCTGCGAGTGATGTTGTACAGGTTCGGTCCGTTCTCGATAGGCGATGCCCAGCTCTGGAGAAAACCTGGAAAGTTTGTTAGGCTCCAGGGGGATTTGTTCGATTTGTAGTCGAAAATAATCATTTTTGTGACACAAGTCCTGGAACTTTTCCGACAGGCCTCAAATATGCCTTGTCGCCTGCTCCATGCTAGTGGTGTTTGTTGTGAATATTGATTTCAAGTGTACTAAAAAGGCACTCGGCGTCGTGCAGAATTCCACACCGGCCGAAAAACGGAACAGATCGTCAGAAAATAGTCTGAATTTTGATCAAAGGCTGGGCATAATTGACGACCCTAATTGATTGGTGAAAATTCAGTGTGGGGCCGATCGGGTTCCATGATGTCTCGCAGCAATGGGGTCAAGGAAATTTAGCCACATGCTCATCCCTCGTCATAGCAAAAGCTGCGCACTAAATTTTAACGTGCGTTATGCTGATAAGAAAAGCCGAAAACGGAATTGAAAACATAACTCTTTGTCTCTTGGTGGAGTTGACGCAAAATAGAAATTGGCTAAAGTAGCAGCCTTGGCTAGGTGGTCGTTTCAGGCAGACGGACGGCAAGGGAGAGCGCGTTTTTTTTTTTAAATACCAAAAAATATATATATATATATTCTTGCATGTAACACTCCCACGAAAGATGATACCGATGAGTCAAAAGACGTCAACGGTTTCATTCCTCGTCACGAGCGCTGTAGCGTGTCGCATGAAAGTTAACTTTCAGAACGGCTTCCACTGCTCGAAACGTGTTCTACGACGCATAATGTGCACGTATGCCATGCGTAGGGGCTCCGAGGCGCTTCGCTCGGCTCCGTTGTTGTTGTCCAACATTGGGCAACAGCACTGCGCATGACTGCGGCAAAAGCGACAACTTGACACGATGCGTAGTTCGGTTTGGTGGGCGTACACCACAGAGCAAAGATGATGGCGTCTTCAATTTGAGTGTAATGATCCGGTTGCAAGGCCAATTAACCGTCTCTGAAACTAGAAAGTCATGGCAAGAGATAACTTACTTGGAATTTGGATGACAGAGCACTTTTTGGGAGGGTTTGCGGGGTTGTTTTGTGTTGCGTTCAAGGAGCCCCGGTTGAAACTTAATAACTTACTAATTACAAAGATAAACACGGCCCTGGGCCAATTTGTGTCATTTTGTCACTCTGTGAAGGTTGGCTTCCTACGTTTGTCGTTGTAAAGTGGGCCACTAAAGTAAACCCCCTCAAAAAATAACGCAAGAATATATTGTTTGCCAGTGTTATTTGAATCACAAGTATTCATCGTGTTAGGGAAAGAACTGTATTTTTATTGCACTACTTTTAGACAGAGTGAGTGCAAAATGAAATTTAACAATGGATGGATTATCATATCAGAACACATAAGAAGAATACAATTTACCCAAGAGTTCGAAGTTTTCCAAGGGCTAAGTGAATAATTATGCGAGTGCCTTGCTTGTAATTTAGGCAGCCGAATGAGGCCTTAAACTTGCGTTCGCCCCCTGGTGGTTGGTTGCCTACTGGTCGAGAAAGTGTTTTGATTCGTTGCCGTGATGGATTTTCGGCCTGCGCAGGAATTGGTGGCGACTCGAATTGCGGAATCAGAAATTTCGGATTCGAGTGAGAATGACTCGTAGCGTATTATCACATGAGGTTTTTCTTGGAGAAAAGCAACTACATTCGTAAACGTGCTTTCATCACCTTGCAAAATCCAAATATGTCTCGTCGATACATTGCGGTTGTATCGCTCTTGCCTAAGAGGCGGGCGCAATTTTCGTTTTGTAGCTTTCTGGTCATTCATTTCCTTGCGCCGCAAGACCTGTTGCAGACAGCGTCTGACGTCCGTGAAGTGTCATTCCAGCCCAAAGTCCAAATGGCGTGCCTTCGCTTCGTGCCTTCGCTTTGTGGCTTTCCGTTGGCCGTAATCCTGCTAAAGACCATATGGTGCCACCAGAATGGGGTCACCTTCGCGCCACCAAGCCATCTGAGCGGCCGCCGGCCGTCTAATCAGTAAAACCGCTTCTGTTGTCAAAATGTAATAAGTCCGTTTTTATCGGTTTGAACTCACACTGTTGACTACATTCAGGATGTTTTTTTTTTTGTTTTTTTTTTTCATAGTAGCACTAGATCATGGAAGAAATATCCCATCATGCTGTGGGTTGCCAGTGTACGTCCTTTTCCCTCTTTTAACGTATGCTTCCCTCTGCAGGTGGGCGACTTAGTCAAGGTGACGCGGATGAACATCAACGGTCAGTGGGAGGGCGAGGTGAACGGACGGAGGGGCCTCTTCCCCTTCACCCACGTGAAAATTCTCGACCCCCAGAACCCGGATGAGAGTGACTGACTGACCTAAGAGTCGACCTCCTTGCCTGGACCGAGCTGTGCGTGAGTCCGCCCCCCCCCCCCCCCCCCCCCTGTCTACCACCCACCAGTGTCCCCGTGTGCTTTTCCCGCTTGGGGCTGTACCGTGACCAGATCAGAATATCCCCCCTCCATTTTTCCTCCTCTTCTTGCCACTGCTGTTGCCAACTGCTGCAAGGCTTTGACTGTTTACATCCTTGGATCCATCCAAACTCAAACCGGACTCCCCCCGACAAGCAGTGTTCGTACACCGGGTTCCATTTCATTTCTCTATCTCTAATGTATATTCACAGCACATGACATGACATGTTTTGAGTGTGTGTGTGTGTGTGTGTGTGTTGTGATTATTTGTATAAAGTGTGGGGAGGGGGTTGGGGGGGGGGGGGGGCAGCGAGGCAATGTCATATTTTCTCTACGCAATTGAGTCCGACTACCTTAATGAAGCACACACATGACCGCCTGAGGATTTGACGTGTTTCCATTGCTAATTCCCAATCGACACAATTTGTGTCAATTTGTATGACTTTTTTGTCTATTTTGCGATGGACATGATGTATGTAAGCGGCGGTGTCTTCGCATGTCTCCGCTATGCGTAGAGATGAGCTGCAAGGCAATGACGCCAAGCTTTGTGACTGCATAGTGGTGGGGAACCCACCGGAACAATATTTGCTCCTAATATATAATAACACACATGTGATTGTCGTATCATATTTTTTGTCCTGAATTTAATATGACCTTCGGACGACTCGAAACAAAAATGGTTCCCCGCCCCTGCAGTCTCTGTAAGCCAATGAGAGCCCATAAATGCCTTGATTCTCGGAGACAAAGATAAATGCATTGTTTGTTGCGTTCAGTGTGTGTGTTTTGTTTTGTTTTGTTTTAATGATGTTGCGCCTCCTTGTCTATTTGGGATTTTAACAAGCTTTTTTCTGTAAATGTTGGGCCTGCGTAGCGTTTGATCTCTTTATGCAAGCTGCCTCGTGTCAGTTGTGTAAATGTCGATTCCATTTTAACTTTAGGAGCCCCCTCACACTTGACATATCTGCTGTAAAAAAAAATAATAATAAATAATGACCTGCCTCTTTGTCAGCTACTAGTTTTGTTTTTGATCAAATTGCTTTTTTTTTTTTTTTTTTAAATTTGGTCCGATGAGTTTCTGTGACTGAGTGATGCTGTTCAACAAAAAAGGGAAACAAGGAGATGCTTGTGGCCACATGCTGCTTTGTTGTTCATTTTCTTCATTGTTATTTTTACTTTTACAGCCTCCTGGTCTTCACACTTGATCCAATCGACTAATTAAGCAATACACCCCGACTGTCAATGACCCTCCCTGAGGTGAACTTCTCGTGCTTCTGAGTTGTTTTTAATGGCATTAACAGTATTACTGTGTCCCCTGACCCCTAGCAAAGCCTGTCTTTTACTTAAGGATTAAGACTTGTGCCTTTTATTTTCTTATACCATTGACACGTGTTAATATTTCCCATGGTTAACACCTGTGCCGGTATTGACCCTTTATGTACAGAACAAGTAAATAAAATTTACATCTACTACTTGAAGCTTTTTGTGTGTTCTTGAGCGCAACAACACATGTGCACATGATAGTTCCACTTTTTTTTTTTTTTTTTTTGTGGCTGCGCCCAGGAGAAAGGAAGCAATTAATGAATTTTAATGAAGTGCTATATAAAGAAAGTCAGCTGACCCAGACATGGCAGATAGGAAACTTTTCAAGGGCAGTGTCACGAGCCCGTTTGCATTTTTATTTTTATTTTTTCTTCTCTCAACGCCTCTGGCCAATAGGAATGGTGCTCAGGCCTTCCAAGACAGTGGCGTGACGATGCCTTTAAGGGAAAGCTGGAGCAGGAGCGTCTAGTTTGAAACACTAGCTTCTCCTGCACCGTTGTTGAAAACAATTTGCGCTGCCCGAACATCGCCACTCATCCAAAATGATTGTACGATGCACAAATTTCGTTTTGAACTGGGGCCCTTGTCTCACAAAGTTTCAGGTAAAACACCTTTTTTGACTCAGGAATTATATATTGTCAATTGCACGTTGCTGACTTCTACCTGTGCTTTGAGATGAACCTCAAAGAAAGGGGACAGAGGCTCTAATGCGTCATTGAATCGATGTAGCGCTGTTCAGTGATTGGTTGCTTCTGCGGTCACGTGACCCACTTTGATTCAAGTCAGCAACTCTGACCTCTCCTCGGGGTACTTTGTGAGCGAGTAAATGAAAGTGCAGAGCAGTCGATGCAAGCCTTCATACAGTCCATTAGCGCTGCACCCTTTTCCCGTCCCTCTTATGCAGCTACGTATGGATGTTTTCAAATGTGACGTTTTATCAGAGCATGTTAGCATGTTTACAGCGCTTGTGTGGGTTTTCTCTGTGATCTGCAGCTTTCTCTATGGAAGTAAATCTGTGCCATCGGAGTTTGAATTCGAGTTTCTAATACAGAATTTTTTCTACCATCAAAATTCCTAACATTGAATTTTTTTTTACCATCAAAATTCCTAACATTGAATCTTTCAGCATTGAAATTCAACTTGTCAAGACATTCGCCTGCAAAAAAAAAAATTCAGCTGCAAAAAATTTGCCTGCAAAATTTGGGGAAAAAAAACAACCATGTATATTAGTTTTTTGGGGAGAAAAAAACAACCGGCGTTTTTTGGAAAAAAAACCCAACCATGTATAGTAAGGCGTTTTTTGTGGAAAAAAACCAACCATGTATAGTAAGGCGTTTTTTGTGGAAAAAAACAACCATGTATAGTAAGGCGTTTTTTGGGGAAAAAAATAGCGACCATGTATAGTAAGGCGTTTTTTTTTAAACGACCATGTATAGTAAGGCGTTTTTTTTAAAACATGTAAAGCGTTTTTTGGGGGGGAAAAAAACAACCAGCGTTTTTAATTTAGCTGAGGGGTCACCAACTTAGTAGCCAGTCGACTTTAGCTAGCTAGGCTATACTGTAACCTCCAGCTCCTCAAGACAACTAAACAAGATGACGCTATAGAAATGTTGGACTCCACGTGGTAAGACATGATCTCATGCATTTTTCACTGTTCTGTAAAACCTCTTGGTGGAGAAACATGTCACTTGGCGTTTGATCTCCCGGAAGGTTCCTAAATGTCCCAGATACATGTGTTATAAAATATTTACAGTCCAGACGCTTGTGCCTTCTGCCGCCGAAGAAACTGTGCCAGACTTCCAGTGCGTGTTGGTAATTCCGCCCTCGCTCTGTCTGACACTTTTCCATCTTCCAGACGCTCCTGTAATGTGTCAGCTGCTAGGATTTGAAATGCAGCCCATCAAGATGTGCGTCGTGTTCTTGTGACATTTAGCAACATGTCGTTACGGCAGCATGTCATCGGTACACAACCCATCATATCCCATGAGCGTTCACTTAATATTGTGTTTGTGAAATACATATTAAGCAACAAAACCAAGCCATTTCGCCACTTCCTGTCGACTGAAAATGACTTCACAGTTGCTCGGGATTCAGGTAACGACCAATCACAGCCCAGTTTGCGAACGTCACAGATGTGATTGGTTGTTACCTGCGCAACTCTGATGTCATTTTCAGTCAACAGAAAGTGGCAAAATGGCCGCCCTCTCAGATGGACAAAAACAGGTATATTTTGTTGCTTAATTCATATTCGACAAAGTTTAGTCTAATTGGGCTGCATAGAATAAAATATTCGATTTTTCTTTTGTGTTGACTTCCACTTTCACAACACAACTGCCAAGGTGAACCGGGTACAACTTATATTATTAGGCAACTAATATTAAGTAGCATTTAGTCATCACTTATCAATTGAATATATTTGTTTTTACCTTTAAGTTGAAATATGGATTTTTATTTTATTTTTTTTTCAAGCTAATCATTAGACAAGTTGGACTAACAATTTTGTGGTGTATTATTAGTTTGTGTGTTCAGTGCAGAGTTTACATCTTCAAGTACTGACTGCAAGGTGGAAAAAAAAAAAAAAAAAAAGGCAAACTCTACAGTAGAAAACAACAAATTGCAAATGTCTTCACACTGCAATTTCCAACGAATGACGACGACGATGATGCAAAGTCCAGTAATGCAAAACACACCCCCGGTAAGCAAGCGATTCGTCACGACACATTTATACACGTCCATACATGTGAAGTGTCGGCTCATAGGGGCAACACTGCTTCGCCGTGGCGGTTCACCAGCACGAGTAGGAGAAGAGCGGGTACTGGCTCCAGTCGGCCGCGTTGCTGTGGTGCTGGTACTGGTAGGCATGCTGTTGGGCGCCCTGTTCTGCCGTGGCGAGGGGGTGGGCCGCATCCACATCATTGGTGGGGAACACAACTCTGGAATATTCCACAGCCCTGTTTACATTTGGACACATTTTGCGTACAATCAACAGTCCTTCGTGTTAATGCCGCAGAGCAACACCTGCACAATCCAATAGAAGAGGTGCATCACAACATCTGCATTCACAAAGATATTTACGCTCGTTTGCAGACGCAAATGACACGGATCGGGTCATGTTTGTATTGGATGTCATTATATTGGTAGTCATCTTGCACGGCAACGTTGCTCCATCCCTACCTTAAGTCGGACCTGTACGGCTGATAGGCCACCGAGGCGGGCACCATCTGCTCCTCACAGCTGTACTCGTACTCGTGCAGCTCCAGCGGCTCAGCCTGCAGAGCCTCTGAGTGGTCCTGACTCCAGCTGGGAGGTGGACCCCCCTTCACCGACTCGGCTCCTGCACCGCGGTTCTTCCCTGCCTCCTCTGACTGAGTGGCAGAGGGCGCCCCCCCGAGGCCTGTGAGGGAATTGCAGCCTAGCACACGGTCTTATTCCTCAAAATGAATCTTGTCCCTTGGTGTCTTCTTGATGTTACCTGAAGGACTTTTGCAATGCTTTTTGCGTTCTGGTGAGGACATTTTCTCCGACGGCCTTCTGTTTGAGCGACACCTACGAACAACAATGATACATTTTTTTTTTTTTTTTAAATAATCTCTTAAATCTCAATTGGTACCATCGGGGTTTAGAAAAGCCTTGACACAAAAAAAAAAGAAAGATACATTTTTGGTCATGTGTCGAGCTAGGTATTTTTGCTTAACCAAAAGGAATTAAAATCACTGTCATTTTAGTAAAAATGGATGGATGGTTTCAAAAACAGCAGCAGCAAAAGTCAAATAATGAGAAAGAAGTTCATATCAACATAACAAAGCAAAAGCAAGGAGAAACCCTTATCTTATCTTAGCTTTGAAAGCGGTTCTTTATTTTTCTCCACCGTGCACTCCCAATATGGATGGCTACCTTTTCCCTTGTGTATGAGTGCCTCCCTCTCGGAATCCTTTGGCGAAAGGGTTGTGGTCGATCTTCAACTGGGTGATCTTGGAAGACAGCAAAGCATCATTACAGTGCCCGATCGGATACGGTAGCGTGAACCCCAGTTGATCTCGTGGGATATGTTCCGCCCACAAGAGAGAAATATCCCCATCACCGCGAGACCATATGAAAAATACATTTTAAACCGAAAGATTTTCCTTATAAACTTGTATTGGTTGGCATTGAAACAAAGGGGAAAACACCAAATTATTGTGACGTATATTAGGACCCGGCTTAAAAAAAAAAAAAATAGCTGATGTTTTGCTGATATATAAATATTTTTTTTACACACACAAACACATAACAGCATAAGACAAAGATAACAACAACAAAAGATTCGCCCCGATTTTTGCGGGGTTTTCGCTTTGTGTAGTTAAACAAATACAGTAGCCTACCGTCAGAACGTGTGACCTCAGGTTTTAAGGTTGAGTAGGGTTAAGGTTTCAAAGTAGGGTTTCAAAGTAGGTTGAGGGTTTTAAGGTAGGGTTTTAATTAAGGTTAGGGTCTCACAGTGGGGTTTTATACTATTGTTAGGGTTTCAAAGTAGGGCTTCAAAATGTGGTTTCAAAATAATGTTGTGTTTCAAAGTAGATTTTGAAAATATAATTTGGGTGGGTTTCAAAGTAAGGAATCATTTTTCAAAGTTGGGTCGGGGTTGAAAAGTAGGGTTTTAAACAGGGGGCATTACCAGAGGTGGGGCAGGGGGGCGGCGCCCACCCACGGACACGCTCTGCCCACCCAAAGAAAATTGAATGTAGTTCTGTAGTATTGGTTGTGTTCTAAGTTTTAACCTTTGTTTGTGTTGTTACAGCCTCTTTCACCTTAAAAAAAACAAAACATTGTCCATACTGTTCAGTTCTGGCTGTCTTCTAAGTCAAATAAAATCAAATCAACTTTTTATTTGTTTAGCCCAAATCACAACAACAGTTATCTCAATTAAGGAGAAAACAAAACACGTTTTAAGGTGCAGTAGCCCTACGCTGGATTTCGACCTACTTCATCATTGTAGCACTTTTTTGCCCCCCCCCCAGGTAAGACTAATGCCCACCCACACCCGGTAACACCACTGGTTTGAAAGAAGTTCATATCTTTTACCGTTGCGAGCACCCGAAAAGAAGTTATTTTATTCATTAGACATATTTTCGGAATTTCATTCTGCCAAAAATAATCGGCCTAAAAAAAAAAAAAACCATCCAAATAGGCCAGGCCATCGTTTACGCGACACATTGCCACGGATGCGGTTCCTGAATCGTAGCAGCTACCTTTGCGTTCTGGTAGGCGGTGACCGCAGTGAAGGTCATCTCCGGGAAGGAGAAGGACTGCAAGGGGCCCCAGCGCACCGTGTAGGGACTCTCTGCCTGGATGAGGTGAAACCTCGGGTAGTAGCGATGCATGGAGTGCAAGATGATCTGATGGTGGTGAGGCACACGCACAGAATGCTTTTGCGTCTTTGCGTGCGAAGGCGACAGACAACCCGGTGACGTGATGCCTCACGTGTCCGTGCTGGTCCAGGGTGTTGTTGGTGAGCTTCATCTTGAGAAAGGACAGCGACTGCTTCATCCAGTGACTTCCTGGCGCCGGGGAGTCGGGGTGCATGTAGGACCTGCACGGAGGTTGAGGTTCTGCCTTGCCCGCCACCTCCCATGCGTCCTTCTTCCACTGCAGAGAGAAAAATGGACCAGCTATTTCACTATGTGTTTGTGTGCTTTAGGCCCAAGTCATGTCTAATATAGACAAATTGCTTTGTGACGTTTCGGCCGCAAAGATTTGAGCCGCTTCATTTGGTCAGGCCGTAGCCTTGTCAAATAGAAGAAAAAGTGGTCATCACAGGCGTGAGTTGTTTCTTTTTACTCCTCCTCTTGTTTTTATTTTCAGTTTTACCAAATGACGCACAGGTTATAGCTCAATAATAAAAGTGGGAAAAGTTTTGAAAGGATTTATCTCGGTCCCGTGTGGTTTATACCTCGCAAAAACCTGGCATTTCGACAGGGGTGTGTAGACTTTTGATATCCACTGTTTGTGCAGAAAATCCAATCTGCCGCAATGGAACCATGGAAACAGCGTTCCCCGCATGAATACACGCCCCCTTTTTTTTAAAATAGGGATTCGGTGCACAATTGCTTAAGCCTTGCAAAATTTTGCCTTGGCAACAAAAAGTGGTGAAAAAGACTCCGAGGAAATCTGCGGTCCGCCGGTAAACCGCGGTTGGGAGGCAACTTGAAAGCGAAAGTGGTCGCCGCTGTGCCATTTCATTTACGTAAGATGTGACTGATATCTATGAAAAGACAAAGCTAAACTTCATCGCAGCCGCGTCTCCACATTCATTCATGACGTCGCCACTCTTGTTTTTCAAGCGTGTGTGCTAAAGAGCGACCAAATGGCACTCCGGGCGAATGTGAGCCATTTGACGAGCCATTGGCTGTATGGCCGGGATCATTGAATGGGATGCTAATTAATTAGGCCTCCAGCTGAGCGTGCACAAACAGGAAGCCAGGAAAGGCTTTGAAATGCAGCCTGACGTCTGGATGCAGACTGCAATTCTTTTCTTTTTTTTTTTTTTTGCGTGTGTTCTATTAGACACTCAAGACAAATTGGTTGTACCTTGTATTTGAAACCGTCGACAGGAATCATGTCCATCAAGACGACATATTTGGCAAATGGCTGCAGGCCGGTCACACTCACGCTGCAATGTGGGAACATCCTCCTGAAAGAAACGCTTCCGGTGGGTCTTGGGCGAGCGTCTCAAATAAAGCGGAAAGAAAAAAATCAAGCCCTTACCTGCCGTGTTTTGTGATAATCATCTCTGTTCCGACGCTGTGAAAGGACTTCCAAAGATGGGCATTCTCCAGGGTCATCCTGATGCTTCCCTGCAGGAAGGAGTCAACGGTCGGGGCCAGTCTGGGCATACTCGGATTTGATTTGGAGTCTGAATAGACAAGGTGTTGAATAGAATGAGCCACAGGTTGGAAATCCGGGTTTTACAGCAACAAAGTGCATCAAGGAATCCGAATGAGCAGCAACGGTTTACATGGCAACGGTACATGATTGAAGAGATGCTAAATGTCACGGTTGGGCAATCAATCTGGCCCAACAAGCATATACTTTCGCAAGAGTAAGTCTGTAAGAGGCCTGTATGGCCTCATTGTTAATTGATTTAATGTGAGTAAGAATTACTCACTTCAACTCACTTTTATTTGTAAAAAAAAAAAAAAACAACCGCAGCTGAAAAAAAATCCTTTTGAAGAATAAATGTAAAAATTTAACATAACATCATCCAACAAAGTAAAAACAATACAAGC
This sequence comes from Filicampus tigris, assembly GCF_054856515.1. Lineage (NCBI taxonomy): Eukaryota > Metazoa > Chordata > Actinopteri > Syngnathiformes > Syngnathidae > Filicampus > Filicampus tigris. The sequence continues at coordinate 15,844,180 of NC_141231.1, forward strand.
AAATAAGACACTAAAATAAGGGTTCAAGTACCATGCTGTGTTGAACGCCAAGGAATAAAAATGGGTTGTAAAGCGGGTGTTAAAAATGGACAGCAGTGGAGATTGTCTAATATTCACTTTAAGATAACCTTTATTAGTCCGACAATGGGAAATTTGCAAATGACGAAATAATGTGAAAATGAGTAAGATCATTAAAAAGTAATCAAATTAATTAAGTCATTTCTAAATATTGACAATCAAAAACTGTGAAGATTGAGTACTGTGAGAACCATTTAAACTCATCTACTATGAAGGTTTGTTTTCACATACAGGTTGTTTTTTTTTTTGTTTTTTTTTCAAATACACAATTTGCCAACCATATATACAATCCAAACAAAACAAAACGATGCAAACACATACATAAATATGCATAATACATCAAAGTAATACCATATTCCCGTTTTCAGTGTGCTTTGTCATGGTAAAGCATCAGACCTCCTCTTTTAATTGTAGATATCACGATCTGATTATTTATTGCCCTATGTAGTGCGAACAAGTTGAATCTTACCATGTATGTGTTGCATGCTTCCTCCAACGGTTCCCAACCGGCCAAGTTTGGAGGGAAAGTGCTTGTAGTAGGCTAATGTCGGATCTATGTTGACCCTTGAACTTGATTGGTCATTACAAAGAGGGAGGGGCTAATACAGCACGGGGGTGGGGCGCTAAGGTAAGTGCAATGGGGTAGGCTTTTATTACTTGTTTAGATGCAGTTGTGTCTCATGAGTCTCACTTTTAAAATAGCGTAAGTGGACGTCAAAAAAAGGTCTATAAGCAGTGGTTTTTGGCTTTGACATTAAACTACAGTAGGGTAGTAGTGTTCATTTAAAAAAAAAAAAAACAAGAAGATGTAAAGGTTTTATTCCTTAAGCAACAGTTTAACTTAAATATAATGCGCTTGATTTAATGTAAAACGTCTCGTGCTGAAGCTCGAAGCCTCCGAAGCTAGCTTGGCATGCTAGCTGCTAACAAAGAGAAGATTTCTTATCTCTAGTCATGGCTGCCACAAATTCACAATCTAAGGTGAATCTTTTGACCCGCTGCACATGAAAAAGAAAAAAAGCTCCCGATGTAAAGTGATCAGAGCAGATCGTCGTTTGTTTTGATGGCGTAAAGCACGTTGAAGATTTGCTAGCCGTCGTTTTTTCAATCACTGCCGGTATCGCAAAACATTAATTTTTTTATTTTTATTTTTTTATCGTCAATTGACCGATTAGAGCGAACATAAAAAGCGCAGGTGCTCACCATTGTTCTGAAGACAGATCGGCCTTAGCGGCTATTTTGCCTCTCGACCTCCTGCCCTCAGACACGGAAGCCTTTGCACGCGGCGTACAAGTGTAACGTGACATGGTAAAGGTCCATCGGAAAGAAACACACTACATATTGACTTCACTTCGAAGCCAAGGCGAAGGGCAGAATTTCAAAGTGTTTGGTAGCTAGGCCATACAATCAAGGGGGTCTGGCGGGGTGGGGGTGTGGTGCAGACAAACAGGTCCCTTCCTGACTACTTGATTTGTGTATTGAGAAGCAGTTTTGAGATTAAAGCGGTGATTGGAGCGGCCCACACAATGCTGCTAATCCCACGAGGCCATTTGGCCCCGCAGCCCCCTTTCCGCCCCTCGGCGGTAACCCCTCAATATCCTGGCAGGAGAAAGGGTGCTCCCGAACGGAGCCGACACTTGGCACCTCGTTCACATGAAAGAACGACTTGGGCAGACAATAAGCGGAAGGCCTCATTGAAATGTTTGGTTGGTAGCAGCACCTTGCTAACTCACCCCCCCCCCCCATCCCCCTACAGTTGATTTAAAACATTCAATATTTTTATGAGTGCTCAGGAAGGACTTCCCACAGTGACTGCAGACATGTTGAAACATTGCTCGTCTGCTTGAACCAACCTGACACTTGAAGGTGGAATCCAGAATATTGGCGCCCGGGGCGACCTGAAGTGCAGCGCGTAAAAGCTAATGATCACATACTGCTCTGATACTTGAGCTTCTGCCCGAGGAACATTTCGCAACACTTGATGTCACACTGCTGAAGTCGGTGCATTTCTCTCTCTCTCTCTCTCTCGCTCATATATATATATATATATATATATATATATATATATATATATATATATGACATTTACAACAAGTGCACAGCAATATTTACACATTACAAATGGTTTAGGATGGATGTGTTTTCATTAGACAGCAAAGATTGAATATGAAAGACAGGTAATCGTTTTTCTGATTGTCTCCACTCTCGTAAACGATAACTGGTCATTATTTGACACGATGTGCAAAAAAAAAAAAAAAAAAAAGCATTCTCTTTATGACCAGTAGAGGGCCACAAAGGACACAAAATAACACTTTTGGCACGTGGTGATGTTCTCTGCTCTGAGTAGAACATTTTCTATTTGTCTTAACGAATGAATGAACGAATGATTTAATGAATGAGACACAAATTTCGAAAAAGAGTACACTGCACGGGACTCATTATTGTACAATTGCAGGACAAAGCGGACAAAGGCTCACCTGCATGTGGTTGAGTGGAAACTTGAAATTTGACGTGGGAAGCTAACACACCGAGAAAAGGAAGAAACACTGCACGTGGATCTGAACCTGCACACGCATTATAGATATCAAAATCAAGACACACAAAATGGCCCCTTAAAAAAAAATGGCTGGATGTATTTTTCGTTGTGTTGCGCTATTGAAATTGTTTTTGCCTAAATATACTGTAGGTTTGACAGGATAAGGAGAATATAGTCAAGTTGAATGCATGAGTCGTGAATAATATCATCTTGAAATCTTATCTTATTTTCTCTTATACCTGTTCAGTGACTAAAATCAGTTTGATTCTGAAAAACGTTACTTATTTTGTCAAATATTTGTATTTGCTTAATTATATCTTAGGGATACTACTATCTTTTTAAATGGTATCTCATTTTTTTTGGTCTGCTATTAAAAAAAGTAATAACCTGATAATGAATAGTAATATTAATCTGTCTGTACCGCTTCATCTTTATGCTGAACATAACGTGCCTGTAAAAATTCAGATTTCAGTCCATCTCTTTATGACACCACAAACTCATAACAAATGTCAGTAGCTAGAGCAGAATAATCTTTGGCATAGAGGCTGAACATTTGACACATTTGACATGGCCAACATCATTTTCAAACATTTTCAAACTTTATGCTTCATATTCACTATCCATTTCTTATCAAGCTGATTGATTGGTTCTGCTCAGCCCACAGTAGCTATGTTAATGATGATGGTGACTTGCCCGGGCGTGAAGGATTTTGATGTCATTTCTTTAAAAAAAAAAAAAAAAGAGGAAAAAAAAGGTCCACTTTTACATACCAGTACACATCAGTCAAGTTGCCACTAACACATTAATAATCCCTGCATAATGCATAATACATATGTATGGTCTTTCATAACCTCTGGTAGCCTAAATGTGAACATTATGTAAAAACACCTTGTTAGCTGGGTTGCTGGGGTCACTCCCAACGGAAGAATACTGTCAAACTAAACATAAAATTTAGACAATTAGACATTGTCTATTAAAAAAAAAAAAAATTAATTAATGCTAAACTTTAGCGCAATCCGATAGACGCTCTGTACACAAACACCTACTCTATCTAATCTCCAAACAAGTGTCTTTGTTTTGCATGTTAATCATCATCTTTAATATCATATATATACACTGTATAATTTCGTCATGAATTTAGGTCACAGCGATCCAAATAAGGTTTGAAAGTGGAGAAAATAGGAAGAGTAAACGTCGAGGTTATTAATTGCTTCCTCATCTGTCAACTGTCTCTGCACAAGACGACATTTCATTTCCTTCACTTGTCTTTTCCTCAAATGTTTGCTTTCCCTGTTTATCTGGGCCTCATTTCTCACCCTTAAAAGTCCATCACTGTCACAGCTCGGCTTTCATTTTCGTGTGAAATCTGCAGGGAAAATTACACCTTAAAAGTCAAAACCAAACTCAAAACCCTCGGCATGCGTGATATCACTTGAAACTTCACGCAGCTACCTTCCACATTCCAAAAACATGTCAATCCATAAAATATACATATTAGGGCTGGGATGATACACTTTTGTCCAAATCCAATAAGGAACCCGATATTTGGGTTGAGATGTCTTGCGATACTTAAACAATAAATATCATAAAAATATAGCCTGTATATTGTTGAATAAAATGACGCCTGTGTTTCCAAAATTTGAACTGAATTGCCATTTATTTAAGTGTCGCGATTGAAAAGTGCATACACTGTTCCAGTAACTGTTCCTGACACACAGGAGTGCCATCAATAAAACTCACAAAGCTCAACTTTAAGGACCTCAAATGTTGCAAAAGTATTTTATAGAACGTGCAAAACATAAGGTATAGAAAATCTCGATACTTCAATGTATCGATTTACGAGCTACTGAACTCTTTCAGATCACAGTGACATTGACGGCGTCTAATTTGTATCCCTTAGGAAACACTCTGATGTCCACTTGCATATGATCCTGTGCCAGCAAGTCTGCTACTAAAGCGCCTTCCGTGAGTGTGTGTGTGTGTGTGTGTGTGTGTGTGTGTGTGTGTGTGTGTTGATTGACAAGATGTGTTCTGCATGCAAGATGAAGACAACACAGCACAGACCGTGACAGAGAAGAACAACCCAGCAGTGGGCGTCCGCAAGATGCTCGTGCCTTTACGAAGAAAAATTACCCTCAGTAGACCAAAGTCGCTCATGGACATTTTATTTGATTTTTTCTATAAAAATATTTTACATTACAAAATGCAACTTAAAATATACACTAGGCTGTTTTTCTCAACCCCTCAAGTCATATAATGTATATCAGTCTAATAGAGAAATAGAACTTTACACGAGCAGCGCTGTCACCGCGGCGAACGGGAATAACACAAAAAAAAAAAAAAAAGCCGAAACAGATGTGGAAATGATCAATGGCTGGAAAAAAACAAACAGGGGAGCAGTTGAGGGAGTTTTTGCAAGGAATCCGTTAGCGTCGGCGCTTGTCCCTCCGCCGCCATTTGAAAGTTGGCAGCCGGTCGCAAAAGCAGAAGGCAGATGTTCTCCTGGCACACGTTTGGACCTCTGTGGATTGAGATCTAGCGCTCGTGCAAAATGGAGTTCAAAAAAACCAAAACAAAACGATGCTTTGCTCTTGTTTATCCAGCACTTTCCATCACAGCCCTCATTAAAGTAGAACGCAAGTCCACAGTCAGTGTATTCAGTCAGCACGTCATTATTTGGTTTAATAACGGATCACTGTATTATTTCGGATGAAAACAAGCCTCGTGCAACTAATAGTTTGGATTTTTTGGGGGTTGGTGTCAATGCATCCTATTTAGCATAGCGTCACTGTCACACGAAACGCCGGACAGCTAGAATATCGAAATGTTGCGTGATTCTGAATTTGAAATGCACGGGACTACACATTCATCAAGCACGGAAGGATTCGCTCGTTTTGCTTTTGTCTTCGGCTTTGTCCTAAAAGAAGGAAGCAGCCCCAACGAGGTTCAAGTGTTGAACATTTACAGCAGAAGTAGCATAAAACTCAAAGTAGTACGATTCGAGCGTCACTTGTTGTCCAAGTTAAAAGAGGGGCGTTTGCAATTTTCCAAAAAGTCACATTTTCGGCTTCTGATTGGTTGTGTTTCCTCAGGTGAGCATGATTTCTTGTTTAACAAATTAGTAGAAGTGACAAAAGGTGTTGGTTTTTTTTTTTTTTCAATGGCAAACGCCCCCTTTAAGGTGAAAGCGTTTGTTTTTTAAGTTTTATGATTAAAAGTGCTTTTTACTATTTCTACATAATTTAAAAAAAAATAAAATGTTGACAGAAATCTGTGATTGGCTGGTAAACAGTTCCGGGAGTGAAGATTTTTTTCAACTGTCACCAGCATTCGAACTAGCATTCTAAAATATGAGTTTTGTCTGAAGAGCCGGAAAAAGAATCGTATTCTTTTTGTCATTTTTTGGGGTGTTAAAAACGTTAAAAAATGAACAAAAACATGTGGAGAATTTTTGTCATTGGGTGGTTAGCACGTCTGCCTCGTAGTTGAGGGTTTGAATCTTGGATTTGAGATGTTTTGCATTTCCACCGATTCTTATTGATGACAATATTTTCAAATCTGAAAAAGATTGGATTGTGTTCAATCTTAAAGTGTTCCACATAACCTACTCATTTTCGGAGCTTTTTCTTTTACTGTTAATCAGTTATGACATTTTGTTGTTGTTTTTTTTTTCCCTACAAATATATAAAAAAAAAGTGACAAAATGTTGGTACAGGTACTTACGAACGGTAACACCTACCAGTGTTGTTCTTAGCTCTTGAATTTCCACGAAAACTCAACAGCGACTACTCAATGCCAAAGCTATCCAGTACTTCTTATGTACTTTAAATAAAAATGACACATTCCTTAAAAGGACTCCAAAACTCATTTGAAAATAAGTAATTGTTGAGGCCCAGTGTCGGTACATCCAAGAAAGTCTTTTCTTCCTTCTAGGATGCAAAAAAAAAAAAAAAAAAAAAGTTGGGGAGCAAAAATGTGAAGCAAAAGTGATTGTAGGGCTTCGTCCCAAAACGTTGCTGTAAGTATTGTGCAATAAATAACAACCAAAGTATGATATCGTCTTTTTTGGCATCATAGCGGCGGAGGGCGGAGGGCCAGCGAGAGCGTCCAGAGGGGCGGCAGCAGCCACAAGGGGGACGGGGAGGGCCGGGCCCCTAGAGGCGAGGCGCCGTCCGAGGTGCAGGAGCACACCTCGTAGCCGTTCTCGGCGTGGTCCGGCCGAGGGTGCGCCTCGTTGACCCGGCTCTCGGTGCTCTTGGCATCCGCGCCCGGCGAGTCCGACTGCATGTCGGTGCACAGCAGCCAGTCCTTGGCGATGAGGCGGGGGTAGTCCGCCTCCGCCTCCATGTCGCTGTTCGGCACGCGCCAGTACTCCTTCCCCTTGAAGAAGTAAGACGAACCTGCGCGGAGGGAGGGGAAAAGACGCAACGTGAGGGACACGTATTCCGATAATCGGGCCTTCTTGAGCATTTTGTACCCAATTCTGATCAAAGTCAGCAAAGGCACATTAGCCGGATGTCTCTTGTTGGACGTCCGCTGACTGGAAAATGACGCTTTGACACACCAAGCGACGCGTCGGAAAACTGACTGAACTTGACCATCACCAAAACATTTTATTTGGCAAATGGCTGCTCCCGCTAATTTGTACCCACAAATTAGCGGGAGCAGCCATTTGGGGTAAAACAGAGGGGAAAAAAATAATGCGTATTGTGGATACACACACATACATATACATATATATATATATATATATATATACATATACATATACATATATATATATATATATATATATATATATATATTTTTTTTTTTTTACATATATATACATATATATAAACACATATATATATATATATATATACACATATATACTCATTTATATATATACACATATATACTCATTTATATATATATATATATATACATATATACTCATTTATACACACACACACACACACACACACACACAAATCCATATTCTACTCTTATCCTGACTACTGTGTCCTCTAGAGGGAGCTTGTAACTCAAAAGTTCACACCCACTTAAACTTGAACTTGATCTTGTTTCTTTTTCTTGCACAAAGAGTCTGAAAATAATACATAAATTTGCATGCCAGATATGCTGAATCATCTGTGCTCTCATTAAGCGTTCACAACAAAAACAGAACACATATCATCAAGGGCTTAATTTCATGAATCACTGATCCGGCGTACAAACTGTTTACGTTTTCCCTCTCATTACTCGAGCCCTCGGTGCACCTTATGTTACAGACGCAGTTGGATTTGTGTGCAACACGGGCAGATTACTAAGTACACACAGGGGGTGGTCGGCATGTATAAGTTTATGTTGTAGTTGTCGGAAAAAAAAAAATCTCCCTTGCCTCGCGTCCACTTGCAAACCTTGAATGTATTTATTGGCACGAATTGAATGTAATTGTTTCACATCTTTGTGCCTGAAGCAACGTAACTATCATTAAAAGCATATTACTACTTTTACAATTAATAATGATGGATTATGATTAAAACATGACACATTTTCCTTTGAATAGTCATTGCGAGAAGCATCAGCATCAAAGGGCCATATGAATGCGAGAACATGGCTATTGCCATGCTACTGTAGATGACAACTGGGTGCTAAATTTAGGCGTAGCTTGGTGACCTACAGTAGCTAACATGTAAGATTTGATGGGAACACTACCAAGCTTGGAAAAAAAAAAAAAAATGACCAAAAATTATAATGATCAAAAAAATAAATAAATACATTTGAAACCTCGCCGTGAAAAATAAACTAAAGGTCGACTGCAAACGAAAGACGAAAGGCGGATGGACGGACCGGTCCGTCACATAGACGAAATGAACACAAAAAAGTGCGGCGTTTGCAAAACAAGAGTATGTAGGTAAAAATGAAGTGAAAATAGAATGAAAGGTTTGAGGCTTGAAATACCAAAACAAGCACACGAGATCATTTAAAATAATAAAAAAACAAGTATCTGAGTTACACTTATTCCATATTACAATTTTAATTTCGTACTTATTGTCATTTCGAATCAATTCCAGCGAACGCCCGCACAATTACGGCCAGCATTCTTAAATTCACAAATTTGGCTACCCACCGTCAGACCACCTCATGGCGTCATCCAGTTGGGGGGGCAGCCCCTTCCACAGCATGCTGTCTTTAGGGTAGCCCGGGTCCATACGTCTCAGGTGGTCGTCGTAGCGCCAGAAGCGGTTGCCCTTGAAAAAGTAGGTCTTCTCGTTGTGGAGCCACACAAAGGCCGCGTCCACGCCCTCCAAAGGCAGGCCAAAGTCGCTGATTGGACGCGGGAAACCCTCCTCCATGACGTTGTCTTTAAACACCCAGTACTTGAGTCCTGATCGGGCAAGCAACGAGAATGGCAAATCCAAAATCACGGCCTTTATGCGCTTCTCACTAGCGCTGAGCTAATACGCCCAGCTGATACAAAACATGAAAAGGCTACCTGAAAAAGGGTGGACTATTTTTCATGATCGGCATCAGAATTGTCGCCATGTACAAAACGAACAGGTACTGCACTTTATACATGTGCGCGCTAAGCTAGCAAGAAATGTAGCGCATTTCTAGCGGCAATGTTTGAAGATGTTTATCGGCAATGAAAATGCTATGGAAGTGTTTTGGGAATATAATGCTACATTTATTGTTGAAACTGTCAATATAGGTAATTATATTCACTTTTAAGCGAGCAAAAATAAATTGTGGAAATTCACAATTTATTAGCAGGGACTCACCGTCGACCCATTTCATCGTATTACAGGTGTGGAGTGATATAGCTCGGAGGTTTTACAGATCCGACTGGCTTTCAGTCAATACAAGAGAGGCTTTTCCAACTTTTAGTGGTCCATACACGTTAAAAAAAACAAAAAAAAAATCTGCTAAACAGACTTTTATAAAGTAGTTTCTGTATGAGTAGCGGCGCTAGCATCATTAATGAGAGCCCCCAGAAGTCGCGCAAAACCCAATGTGCACTTTTCGTCAGCTTAGACGGCGAAGTTGACTCGACTTGAAAGTCGTCTGGAGATGTGCGTAGTCCCGTTCCAAAAAAAAAAAAAAAAAGATCTGTTTACTCCGCCTTTTGAGTCCTCCCTCACAGATTTCAGCAGGCTAGCTGGCAGCATTGATTCATGTTACTCAGCTATAACACCATTACCGTCATTATTACCCCAAAAAATGAGAATTGATCCTCGTACAGGGGCATTACGATAACGTGATATAGAACATTGATATTTCAGCCGCACTCAAAGGAGGTGTTGAGGAACTGGCAAAGGCACCTTTAAAAAAGACGATCTTATGGTCGCCCGGTCTCTCGTAGACGGCGTCCACGCTGTCCAGATTGGCGGGCAGGCCCCTCCAGAACCAGTGGATCTGAGCGGGACGCAGAGAAACCAGGTACTTCTCTCGAGTGAGCCGCCAAAAGTATTTTCCTAAGAGGACAAAAGACCAAAAAAAAAAGGAAGATGTGTTAAATCTCCCCAAATCAACACGAATGTCCAACCTGGCCTAATTTGAGCATTTCTTTTTTTTTTTTACCCTCTCTCCTGCTCAAATTCAACAAAGGCCTGATTATTGGACGTCACTAAAATATTACCCGGAGCGATTCTTCAATATTACAATAGTTCAAAATTCATCATTTTAACTCAACTCTTTCGTGCGTCATGCGAAGACGAATGATGGTCAAAGAGGCCTTTTCAATTTTGAACGATATGAAACTCAGGATGGATGTTTTGACTACATTTCCTGGAGGAACAATAACACTCGATTCATTATTTTCGACTTTATTTCTAACGGCTTGGCTGAATCAATGTTCTGAATTCTTTTTTTTTTTCGAACCCCCCTGACAAGGTGATTTGGCACGTTGTTGTTGTTGTCTTGGCGCAAACGACAGCGCAACACAATTAATCAACAATCGGTTCGACAGTCAACGGGATTCTTAATGATCGATTCAACGATGGCTGTCATACTCCGATACTGAATATTTATTAAGAATTCAATTTGAGGGGTAGTGTCATGTTCAAGCGAGGACGTCGAGGGTTTTAGCAGAGGTGGCCAGCATCATGAGGAGATAATTAGGAGGGGGGTAAAAAAAAAGTCATATAATGGCTTTGGCAATTATTTTTTTTTAGGACGGTGAGAATATGACGAAAGCCAGCAATCGAGAATTTTCACGTTCAAGGGATTAGTTTCTCATTTGAAAGCAGGAAGATTATTTTAAAATCACCTCACTCTCAAGATGGCTGATTTAGCCGCTTCAGACAACACACTTGATGATTGCTCCTCAACACGCGCAACCCGTCATCACTTTTAAGCCACTCGCCCTCAAAAAGAAAACGCGTTTGACATCAAATGACGTCAGGCCATTGCGAAAAACGAAAAGGTGGCTTTTTGCTTTTAAAACGATTCCCGCGCATCGTTCAAAGGTGAAAGGTTGCGCCAACGGCAACGGAAACGCCACTTTTGATCGCATGGAAACATTTAAAAGGCAACAGTGCATTTGTACTGGTAAAACAGATTAGTTTGAAGGTTTTCCGAAATGTCAGCGCAAGTAAACATCCCGCTTGCGACGATACAAAAGCCGTTCCCTGTCGCTGCTGTCGGCAGGAGGGCCCCCCGGGCCCACTCAAGAGGGCCGACATGAAAGCCTGACGCGATTTGGGAACGACCGCCTCCCGGCGGGTCTCGGTTGGGCGTCCCCAGCATTTTCCTCCAGCGCCTCCTTTTCATTTTCGTTTTCTTAATTCCCCCCCCCCCCCCCCCCCGCATCTTTTGCGCTCCTTCCGCTCATTTCTTCACCCCCCGCAACGCTGCGTGGCTTTTGCATCTGCGTCATCCATCCTTTGTGTTGGCTACCTTTGAAAAAAAAGGCCTCCCCTCGTATCTGGGCCACTGCATCAAAGTAGCTGGTGCATCTGTCCGGGGCGTCTCGCGCCAGCCTGAGACAGATGTGAGGAAAGAACAGAGAGACTGTTA
>NC_141231.1:17655816-17905132 GCF_054856515.1 Filicampus tigris
CATTTCGGTGTATTTTTTTTTTTACTTCTGGTTCCTGGACACAGTGTTCCCTTTTATACAATTTTCCTTACTCTGCCAATACCTCAGAAACCATCTTCTTTCATTTAGATGCCTGAGGTCCATACTAACCATAGTCAAAAAAGGGTTTACAGAAACGTAACATTTGACACAACACAAAACTATGAAAGTGTGCCTGTTTGGTTCAGGATCTACTGTATGCAGAACTTAATTCTGATTCTTTTTTATAGCATGCATTTCACTACCATATCCCATCAGGGTCACTCTTATCCTCTCTCTTCTTATTGTTTAATTAATCTACAAAATCATCAATCAGACTACAATGACTGAACTCCAGCCATGTTGTACTCCGGAGGGGTTCTTTGCCTCGCTTTTTCTCCCTATGCCAAGGTAATCAATTCTAACATTGTCCGCATAACTCATGTACACTCCTGTGATAAATGGAAATGTGACTTTACCTTATGCGTCATTTTTATTCCAATCAATAGAGAAAATGAGAGTAGGCCTATAGAAGAGAGGTTGAATTCCTCCTCTTACCGACCTCTTCCTATTTTCTCATAAATACTCTGGAGAATTCTCACTGGCATGACTCATATTTGGCCATGGATAATAGCCCAATAAAATACCACCTTGCCTTCTGAGCTGAAAAAGAGAATTCAATGACGAAAACGACATTCCGAGAAAGAATTATCTCAAATTTGAAGCGTCTGACAATAACTAATCATTAGCTATCCAGTAATTGTCTCAGTTGTGTTTTGTTTTTATATCGTGAATCAAAATGCGGCCCAACCCTGTGGTAGGTAACATTCAAATGTCAGTTACACGCACTCATTAAAAAGCGATAATCTTGTTTTTGTTTTTTTAAGCAAGCTGTACAGGTGACGTTACGTTTCAATTAAATAGACTCTCAAAAAGGCTCCCATCTTCACTGAAATTTTCAACACCTCTCTGGCGTCATGCCATGTGCCAGCCCGCTTCAAGTCCTCCGTTATTGTCCCTGTACCCAGGAAGGCACACGTTACAGGATTTAGCAGCTAGGATTTTACAGCTTTAACGGTGCCTGTGGCACTGACGTCTGTAGTCACGAAGTCCTTTGAGCGCATCATCCGCCCCCACCTCAAGTCAATCACCACCCACCTCCTGCACCCACTGTAATTTGTCGACAGAGCTAACAGGTCCGTAGTCGATGCACTCAACCTGGCCCTACACTCCATACTGCAACATCGAGACTCCCCGGGGAACTGAACCAGGATCATATTTGCGGATTTCAGCTCTGCCTCCAACTCCATCCTCCCATGCAGCTCTACTCCACGACAAGCTCTCCCAGGACTTCCTGATGGACTGGAAGGAACACGTGTGACTGGGGGAGACTGCCTCAAACACAAGACCATCAGCACCGGAGCCCCTCAGGGCTGTGTACTTTGCCCCTGGCTCTTCTCCCTATACACCGACTGCTGCATCTTCAGCGAGGAGTCTGCCTAGAGCAGGGAGGTGTGCAGGCTGTTGTCTTGGTCTGTCTGATTCTAATGTGTATTCAAGATCCAATACAGTACATTAATGACAAGTGGTGCTGTGGGGAGAGATTCTGCGGTACTGACTGCTCTAACGATCCGTGACTAACAGCTTCTGTAGAAAACAGCAAATTAAATGTGCAACAACATGGAAGGTCCCAAAGTAATCCCCCCTAACCTCATGGGGCCTGCAATCCCTTTTGGAGCTCTGGCTCTAAAATGTCTGAGGTACAGAATTGCATCGATCAGACCCTTGGGCAATGTTGAAGATTACCAGGGTTAACCATGGCTCTTTGGCCTGCCTAGCTGCCAAGTTATGATCACAGAAACTCGATGTGGCGGCAGCGGTATTATGTACCGGGTATGTCAGCGGGACATAATCAAATCAGCTTGCTCACAGACAGATTTTTTGGAAATAGCTAAAAAGAAGATGTACTAGGGGTCCTTGGTTTAAGGTTCCAATATATGACATTTCAAAGTTAGAAACAGCATCTAATAAATTTGTTTGACCAGGGGTATAAAAAATATGCCCAGTGGCAGCTCTTTGCTCGACCGGTGTACTTTTTGTAGAATTGTGAAAACAGGAACAGCATTTGTGATAAATGTATATGGCATATCATTTGTGTGTGCGTGTTATAACTGGTATAAAATTCCTGAAGTCAACCTCTCGCTAAAATCAATATGTAACATACTGTAATGCATTCACGTTGACAATTTGTGTTACAAATAATTTCCTCTCAGTAAGCGTCAAATAGAGTTGAAGCTTCTTCTGTAGTTTTGCACTAACCTGCCCTTGTTTTCGGTAGTATTTAATTTAAAAAAAATGTTGACAATCCAATCATATCCACACCAGTCCCTCAGTCCCACTAGCAAAGTGCAGCGTTTCAAGACACACCAGAGCCTCTTAGGATTTCAGTGAATGCTAATTATACATGCTCCTCCTCCAGCGACATTGCGGGATGCCAATTGTGAATGCAACACAACCCCACCCCTTTTACACTCTCATTACAATATCTCAGCTATTTCATTCTAGTGTGTGGAAGCACAGGCAGCTATATTTTGAAGCATTCATTCCCAGTTTTGTTGGTAAAACAACAACAAACATTTTACTATGGGGAGGGAGTTGGTTTGGGGTGTCGAGGGAGAGCAACAGAGATGTATCCCAAAAAATAATAAAAATCAAAAATTCATTTTGTTTCCACATGAAAAAGCACAGTTATTCCCTCTTCATATTAGGTGTGCATGGATAATTGAAATGGAATAGTTTGCTGTTGTGGAACTCTGGACAGGTAGGTTTGTATGCGATGCATTTTTATGATTAAATAGTGTTTCCGATACGCGGTAAGGAATGGATGAATGGATGAGCCGATAACAGATGCAGAAGTTTTGAGTCCGAATCACAGTTTAGCCAATCAGATAACAGGCTAGAAAAAGGACTCAACAAGACAACAACTGCACATAACTTGGTTAACTAAAAACATTACATTCAAACCAGTCACACAACAACAGCACAGGTGAGGACACCAGGAAAGGGAGGTATTAGTGCTGGGGAGAAATCGGATACTTAAAAAGAGAGAGAGCAAGAGAGAAGGCGGGGCACATCAGAGACAAAGAAAAAGCACTTTAGTTTACCTTGTATGAAGCCCCACCATTTTTTTATTCTATCAGATAAAACAGTATTGCATGGATTGCATATTGTATAAGGTGGGGAAATCCCAGAAAAAGATTACTATTGTGCTAGGAATTTGAACTGTATGTTTTTGTTAGAGTAATAAAGGAAATCAAGAGACAATCCAGACGAATGGTCCGCAATGATTCCTCGTTCCCATTGTGTTCCCGTTGATTTTCGTCATCTTTTGCCGTGTTTTCCTCTGCCTGGAGCTGGAGAGAGTCCAGAACAATGTGAAATTCTCCTGTCTCACATGTTCGAGAGGCCTGTTGGGGTGTTTAGAAAACAGCTAACTGGTGACGGATTAAGAGATTTCTGAAGCAATTTCTAAAAGAGGAAGTGCCCCTAGTCATGGATATGCTGTCATCACTATTATTAATAAAGAGATCACTGATTCATCAGCAGCAGTTTGGCTTTCACAAAGTCTGCATTTGTTCAAAGCGTATCCGCCCAGCCATGAAAAATGTAGGTCTTATTTTTGTTCTGTATAGGAGAATTAGAAAATGCAAATCTCTTCAGTTTGCACAGAGCTGTGTGTTTGCATGCTTAGTAAATGTGACACACACGTTTTTTGTCCTCAATATTAAACCGGAATTTGGAACGTTGATCATTTTGCCGACTGAACAAGAACTCTGTAATAAAATCTCAATCTTGTGGTGTTTTTGTTTGTACTTGACATGAATCTAAGGACTCAGGAAGCAGCGTGGAAACCAGACCATTTGGAAAAGCTATTTGTAGCTCATTACATGTTCATTAATGCTCACTAGACTCATCACCGTCTGCCCCAGAGGAAAATGAAAGACTCACAGAACTTTGGCAGATGTTACATTTTAAGCAGAATAGTCTCGTCTTGCACCTATAGTTCTGAGCCAAAGAAGGAATGCAATATATCTGAAAAGTGGACACACATGTATTGTTTCATGTTTTTGTGCGTTACAGTTTGGCATTCACTTCGGAGCAGGCCAGGACAGGCCAGGTTAGAATCCGCTGTCCGGCTAGCCACCTTTTTTTTCCCAGCCAGACCAAATAGTAATCGCCTATCGGCCGGTCAGTCAGTTATTTATAACGCGCTTCCGTCGACCAATTTCTCTACCGCAATAATCTCACAAATGATTTGAATTTGGCTCTGTGTAACGCCCTTGACACTGTCGCACCATGGCTGAAATACAAAGCCCAAACTAATTATTTCTCTTGAATACTCTGTCCTAGTAAAAATAGCCACTATAAAAATGTAATTATTATGGACGAAACAAATGAAAGTTAATAACACCTTTCCTAAAACGAGATTGGGGCGTTTCGACCAGGGGATGTGGCCGACCATTGTGAACTGTGGGCCAGTGAAGCCCTTTGAATGTCTTTTGCGATTAAAGAATATAAATAAATTTGGCTTGACTTCAGCTCCCACTCCGTAATGGTGTGGATTTAAGTGTGAATAGTTGTCTGTCCCTATATGTGCTTTGTGATTGACACACAACCAATTTGCCTTAAGTCAACAGGGATAGGCTCGAGTTGATCTCTCATTTTTAATTCTTTCGCTCTTCGGAGATGTTCTATAAGATAATGGGATAATGAAGATGATAGTGGGAATTGTTGCTCATTCATCCAGAGGAACATCAGCATGCTCAGAGTTCAAGGATTTTGGACGACCACTTTTTTTGTAGTCAGTCCCGGGTTTTTGCTCACAACACCAAACTCATCTGACATTGCTTTAAAGTAACTTTCTGGGTAAATAGTTAATGCTGGCAGAAAAAAAAGAGTACAATTACAATTTCAAAAGCTTAGAATCATCCCAAATGTCTCAGCACAGATTTTTTTTTTTTTTTTTTACCAAATTACTGAGTGACAAAACAACTAGGATGAGGGTAGTAAAGGTGACTTGCTCATGTAACTCATCTATCACAATAAAAAAAAAAAAAATGTTGAATTTTATCTCTCACTCACTTTGCATTGTTTGGCGATCAGCATGCAGACTGAGAATGGCAGGTGATTGTGCCCTATCTTGAAGTCTGGATGAGAGGGCCATTACCCAGTTATCCTTGGGTTGGCAACATCCATCTCCTGTAAGCGGCATGACATTACCAAGTGAAGGTGATGATGTTATGAATGAAGCTGGCTGGCAACACAAGGTAAAGGTGGCCACTCTGTCACTCAGGGCAGACGGTGACAGGGTCTATCCACTGAGAAGGAGACAGGCCTTGGGAATCTAGGCAAAGCCCTTGGGAATGCACACAAGGTTAGCCTGAATAATAAGCGGTTCTTAGAGAAAAATGTCCGTAGTAACCAATGGAACAAGGTGCCATCATGAGTCTGAAATGAAGTTACTGTCAAGTTCTTGCAACGTATGAGTCAGTAATGCTTGACAGGTCCTTCCCGGTTTCACATCTTATACCCTAACTATAAATTTCAGTATTGTAATTGGCATGTAGGGGAGACAACAAGCAGGAAGACATCCATCAAGAGAAAATCCTTTTCTAGTTTGATGCCTGACTTAAGTGACTGGAAAGCAGTAGTGTGTATTTATTTTATTGCATCCGTAGCCACATGAGACTAGGTTGGGTTAAATTGGTTATTTAACAGCAACAGGCCTACCTTTTTTTTATATAGTATATAAAAACAGCATGCCCTAAAGATAGCTGCTCAGCCATCTGGACAACACAAGCGCCATTCACATCAGCAGGCAGTTTGGATTAAAAACAGCAATGTATATTTAGGTCATGTGGCAGAGGAAAGAAGTCTGACCTGTCAAATGGTGTGTATATGTATATATATATATATATATATATATATATATAATGCACCATTGTAGAATATAATCCAATATGTTTGAATGAGAAGTAAATATTGATTTGTACAAGTATGAAGATAAAGCGCTATGTACTGCAAGTGCACTGAATTAACTATTATGATCAAATTGTATTTTTCATTGCTTGGACTATGACATGTTTTTCTGCAAAAGTACAATTAGTACCAGTAATTCGAGTTGATTTGTAATGCCAAAACGAATATAAGTGTGAATAGTATATATGTATATATGTATATATATATATATATATATATATATATATATATATATATATATATATATTCAACAGAGTGTGGGCAGTATAAGGTACACTTGCGCACTAATCATGGTGTCTAATCAGCATCTTGGTATGTATGGTAAATATCTCGGCAAAGGAGAAGTGCTCACTATCACATATTTAGACTGGTTTAGGAACAATATGAGAGAAATGGTGATATTGTGTATGTGGAAAAAGTTTTAACCTTTGAGTTCCTCTCATAAAAAAAAATCGGAGGAAAAACAAGTGTTGCATTTATATTTTTGTTGAGCGTGTGTATATATATATATATATATATATATATATATATATATATACACACATATAATTTTTCTTTTTTTTTTCATGAGATTGTAAGGCAGCTCACATGCCAGTGACGTGGATGGCATAAATGGCAGTGCCGCCTGTTTCTTTGTCAGACAGCAAGTGGCTGATGTAATTGAAGTGGGCAGGGTGAGGACGGAATGATCACCCTGCCAACCTCCCCCCCCCCCCCCCCCCCCCCCCTCCATCTTTCCAGCTTCACTTCCCGCCAATGGCCTGCCAGGCAAAAACTGTCAAGTACTGTGCCTTCTCATGAAACACCCAGCTGGTTGGAAACGTCATCAAGCAGCAGTGAATTATTCAGCTTGCAGAGGGCTCTCCCCAAATAATTTACACGCGTAGTCAACTCAATTAATGTTAAAGTGATAGAATCTTAAGTTTGAAAAAAAAAAAGTATCTATCAAATAGTATCTATTTACAGTAGCCTACTTACATGATGGGGATTCACTGGTGGAACCACTAAAGTCCCACAGAACACCCGTTCAACAAGTCAAACTGAGTTTTGGGTTTATTGGGGGGGGGGGGGGGGGGATATTGTTCTAAACTAACTTGTAAAAAATGTGTTTTGACATTTTTATTCTTTTTAACAATGCAACTTGTAACAGCTGGAGAGAAGCTTGTCATCTGGCCCCTCAAATGGTTCTCAGCTCTTCCAAGTTCTGGAGGCGCAAACTCAAAAAACACATTCATGATTCATGATTGAATTGGTATAGTATTTGAAAGGGCATATAATTCCCACTGTGGGAGCCAATTATCTGTTTGAACGCTTTGAAAAATGATGATGATGATGAGAAGAGTTGCCTGAAATGATCCTTTCATTAAAAAAAAAAAAAAGATTTCATGAAACGTTTGTGTTCCAATTCTGTCTGTTAGATTATGTAACCTTGCTCATCATGCCACCATACCATAGAGCCACTTTATAGTACCTTCTTTTAAGAGGTACAGTTTTTCTCCGTATAATGACTAGCATACTCAGGCACCAGACTCTACATTCATTCAGGGGAGACTTTTTGTTGTCAATGCCTAGCAGTGTAAATAATTAATATGGTGGATTACGAAGACTGGTGGGTATTTTTAAATCAAGCTTCATCAATAGATCATCCACTGCTCAAGTCCTACCAAAATCTTAACACGCTTTAGCGATGGAATCCTAATCTAAAGTAGGTCGATCTGACAGCAGGCTACTACTGGTTGAATATGTGGTAAGAGATTAAAATGATAGTCGATCTGTCACTGACACAGACCCCTTGGTTTTATTGCTCCCTGGATTCCAAGACCTTCTCTTTTCTAAGAAATGATTTGCAAGTAGATGTGTTGGAATAGCGCATCCAAATTAGTAAAGAAAGACAAAAGATTGGAGAGATGAACTAGAACATTTGGATGAGTGCAGGAATTCAGAATTCGGAGCATCGTGTTCGTTGTACGTTTATGTACCTTGATGCATGTTAATAAAAAGGCAACTTTAAATCTTGGAACCAAAACCTGAAAGCACACCTAAAAACTGTCCATTTTGTTCTACGTGTAAAGGGAACCGAACTAGGCCAGAACCACATTAAACAGCAGTTGTAGAGAGAAATGCCAAGGATCTGACATGACTGAAAAATTGCAGGACTTACAAACATGTTGGCTAATGCACAAGTGGGGACCCAGCTGGCTAAAATGCAAAAACAGAATTGATTGGCTGACAGAAAGAAAAAGGGCGTGGCTGATAAGGATTTAAAACAGGTGGAGGCAAATCACATGGGAGACTGATCTATACTTTAGCTTGAAATGATCTGAAACAATACAAGAGAAGACAAAGAATGCATATACACAGGGATATTTTGTATTATTATTATTCATGCAAGATGTGTGGCTCTGTTCCCTTTGTCCGGCCCTTCTAGGTAGGTGTCCTGGAAGCGGATGACTGATTGGAATTCCACGTCCGTATACATCACGCTCCATCCTTGTCCACTCAGCAAAGAGTGGATAAATCACTCCGTCTGGTTTGTCCCTCAGCAGGCCCCAGAAAGCCTTTAATAACAGGCCCAAGCTGCCTGCAGTGCCGGCCCTTGATTGTTTTGAGTAAAAACAGATGTGGCCGCTCACTTTGTACACTGATGGACTTTGTGAACACACCACAGCCACAGGCCCTGGCAGCCATGTTGTCTTCTAGTCGAACATCCGGCACCAACAGGAGGCCATATGAATCCCCTCCCTGCTCCCCACGGTCTCTTTTTATTCCAACACCTCCCAATTGGAGTATTGCGAGAGGGAGAGAGAGAAGAAAAAAAAAAATCAAACACGGTGGTAACAGGCTTCTTTCTCCAGCCTTGTAAAGTGTACTTGAGAGACTGTCTGAACACATTCATGCCCCAAGGACCTGGTGAAATAAAACACCATACCCTTGATGTTAGCCAAAAACACCGGCCATGTTTATTACATCTGACCATCTGGGTCTTAGACGTGCATTTCTGCTGGATGTAGTCGAGCTTTAACGCAGCAGTTAGCTTGTTAGCCACACTTGGTTCCCAGACTAGCACGTGTGTCGAACGTCCTCTGGGTCGTTCATTTTAGAATTTGACCACGATTGTGAGGAAAACACACTTGTAAAGTCGGACAAGACCCTGGCAACTCTTTTGGAAGACGTCAGCATGAAACCTCAGAGTAATTTGCTGCATGTTTTGCTTTTTGGGGGGCATTTCGTGGTCTCCTGTGACACTACCAAACAAAGGACCGGCCTCAGCGAGATGTTTAAAAAGGAAAAAGAATGCACGATGCACCGTGAGATCAGAGCACTATGTCTTGTTGTCACATTATCATTAAGTGAATGGTTTCGTTATTTAGAGTGGTCAACTTGTTTTTGTTTTACAAGTAGATTTGGATAAACATCAGGAATGTAATGTTGCTTAAAATTGCCTCTACAGACAATTGAGGTTTTGTCATGGTGACACTGACAGACATGGGGACAATTTCTTTCTATCTTGTGCAGATCCTATTGGGACAAAATCAGAAAAAAAGAAAGATGGCAGGCCCTGTAACAGATTATGTTCAATGTTAGAGGTTCCACTGCACATTTGACAGAATGCACTCTCTTGTTCTCAAGAGAGACTAATGTCTGTGCATAGGCAAACAAAAACTAGTATCACCCGCAAGGTTCTCAGTGACTGATCTTCATCAGTGATTTGTTTGAATAGTATCAAATGTCAGTCTTCATCGCTAGAACGACTCTTTCCTCCACCGTCCGCTATCCGCTGGTTGCACATGTGGTGCGTGTCTTACAAGTGCCCCGAGCGGTAATGGAGCTCCCCTTTAGGCAGGGGGGAAGCCATCATTAATAGTTCAGCAATAAGGAAAACGTTTTGGAAGAAATGAAATCAGTAGTGGCCAAAGAACGACACTAAATAACCAAACAATGCCAGTAAAACAATAAAGAGTGTGATTCTAAATCAAATGAGAGGTCTAATGGCAAGACTCAAGAGGGAGATTAAATCGCAAACATTCAGTTCAACATCATTGGTGCCAGCAAGCTTATAGCACACAAAATGGAAAGCATTTCTCTTTACTCCAGTATTGTCTAATTTGCCTGTCATGGCATGTTCGTCCTTCCGATTTCCGCTGAAATCCAAAAGCAGTCTGTCCCACCCAGTGAGAGCTTTCTGTTACGTCAGATAGGAAATATTTATTTGCTCTGTGTTTGACCCTTGCGTCTAACTAGAGGTGAGGATGTGCGGATGTAGGTATGGAAATATGAAGATTACCCATTGGTGCGATTGCATGATGTCACCTCTCTGAGGCATTCATAGGAATGCGCCTTAAAAGACTTCAATGTAATAGAAGAACTGGCAACACACAAGTTGGATAAACAAACAACTAAACTGATTATTACACACAGTCACACTACGGCAACAATATAACTTAGTTAGTAATAGAGACATTTTTAAATGAATAACATTAAATAAATATCACGTTTTGATTTCTGTATGTCAGCAAAAAAGCTCAAGAAGCCCATATGCGTTTCAAACTACTAAACAACTTTTCTCAATCATATTAGTCACCATTTTATATTATTATACAAAAGCCATGTATCATTTTATGTGTTACATTTATAAGTAAGGGTTGTTAACATTTTAAATCGAATGAGGATGGTGAACAAATGCTCAATTACTGCTGTTAAAGTATTGAAATGTTCTAATATTTGAATGAATACCTGATAAAGAGGTTTTTTTTTTAAAATAATAATTGTATGTTTGCACAAAGACTGCACACAACTCTGGCCTCACCCGGCTAACATATGCGAGCTGTCCAGACTGGCCCACCAATTTTATAGACCACTAAAGTATGTCTGGAGCTGCTAATGCAAAGACAGATACATTAGTCACTCTTTTAAACAGGGACTAAATACTATCAAAATGATTCATTTTGTTGCTTCGGATTGTTACTTTAAAACAATCCATTTTTTGAAAATTACACTTAATGAAAATTATAGCCGTTCCAGCCATATTATTAGCTAGCCAGCGAGCCAAGGTTCAGTTTGAGAATAACATGCCTATTGTCAAATTCATGAAACGGACTATAATTGGTCACCACAAAATAGCTGCAACCTAAAGTTTAGGCAGGCTTTTGCTCTCTTTTTTTCTTTTCCTTTTTTTTGTTTGTATAAATGAGCTGCGCTACATAACATCCCACTTAATATAGAAAATAACTTGTGAAAATGAGCCATGCAACAATGAACATGAGTGCCAAAAAGGCATTATGAACTCCCTGAATAGGCCCATTACAGTTCAGGGACTGAATGCTAGCCCTGAGATGTCTAAATATCAAATAGGTTCATATATATGCCCATGGCCTCATGTCACAGTGGATGTGATGGAATGATGTTATGGATCTCTTCCCGCCGCCAGATTTCTGTGACAAATGGTGTGCCCATGAGACTTCAGATGTCCCGCAGTGGGTCATGAAGTGGAGACGATCTGATCATTGGCGTACAGTATATACAATTATCTTTGTTCAGTAAGCACATTGTCTATTTTATATTTTGCAAACCCCATTGGGTCCTTTCATTTTACAGCACAGCTTTGCCAAATGAAGCAAGCCAACATCTCCCTCAAACAGATTCAATCCAAACCTAACATTACAGTCATTAGGAATACTGTACAACTTTTATTGCAACATTTTCAAAATTATATCATGATTAAAACTTAAGGAAGTGGCAAGCGTAACATATACCTTTGACGCTGGCATCTTTTTCTCACTTTGAAATGAACTTCGCTGGCACAAATTTTGGAATTCACAATCCAAAAAATAAAATCTAATATGGCTTCATAGCTGATGATATTTTCCCGTGATAAAGGTCACTGCAATTTGTGCATTTGTGTTTGAGCCACCAGTGGATTTGTTGTGCGAGCAATGATACAATGACCATATTTCTTCCGAAAACAAAAATGGGCTGAAAAAAATGGAGAGTTGTATTTGTTTATGCATATTTGTTAGTTAGAATCATGGAGATGATTTGATGTGAAAATGCGAAAATACATTCCTGTACATGCACCTTACTCTTACGTAGTTGGCCCTTGCATCAACAAAGTGTACCGTTTTAGTTGATTTCTGTAAGAATATAAAATCAGTATCAGCCGCATATATAAATAAGCAGAAGTCTTTTTGTTCAAATAATTGACGTGAATGTGAAAAGACGGTGTTTTGGTTACCTGTGTGTAAAGCCCTGATAATATTCATGTGAAATCCTGTTCTTGAATGATGCCCATCAAAACACACATATGAAACAAAAGTGGTGTTGAAAATTTACACTCTCGCAGCAGTCACATTGTGCTCGAGGCTATACCACAACCATGAGAATGTCCTGTTTGGTTCAACTGCACACTACAATCTTTGGACCGACCGCAATCCAACTAAAGAAAGCCAGGATTTCCTACAGCCCAGAATGGAGAGCTCTCAACAGATTGATTTCCAGCAAGGGACTGTCTATTCTTTACAAATGAAGTGACAAGAAAATAAAGATTTTTGAGTCAGCCAAAAGTGTACTGGAGCCATTTTTTATTTGTATTTATTTTTTTGCTCTCAAAGGACAGTTGCAATAGACAGGTAAAACATAAATCGGTCACCCTTTTGGGGGCCCTGTCTGTTGGTATGTCTGCATGTGGTTAAGCAATTTTGTGGTCAGCATTTGTAAGATAATTGTGTAATTTTCGGTAGATGAGTTGCTGCTATTTTTTTTTGGAGGGTTTATATTCATAAAGAGACTTAATAAGATGATCAGGCAGTACGATGAGATGGCGACAACTTGGTTGTTTGACAATTCTATTAAAAAATTTGGATTGACATTAGGTTGGAGATAAACTCATATTTATGAAGACAATGTAATAGACATGCATTTATTTATTTATTTATTTTTTTTACTGCATGGAGTTACTAGTCATTTTTTGAACCGGCAACACAAAGTCTAATGTTGAATCTAATTTCTCCCAGGAAAGCACCACACGACTCCTGATTTGATATTTTCTAAGAAAAACTGGCAGAGAAATACGTCACTGCTCGCAACTTAAGATGATGACACGCCAAAACGGTTACTGCCTACACTGTCATGCTTGAAAGACAACTTGTAAAAGTGTTCATCATTGGAACTTGTGGGAAATTCTGGAGAGTCTGCAAATGTACGGAGAACGTTCTATATAATGTAACAAACATGATTTCAACCTCCAAACTGTACAGTTTTGATAAATGAGTCGTCAACAATTGCCACTCCATGCACTCTGCTTCCCCTTGCTCACTTCTCTGCAGAGTTTACTGTTAACAGCAGTGTTCTGCACTAACACACTCTGTCAGGAGGCTGTGTGGTATTGATTTCAAGAGTGTGTGACAAGAATGAGCTTTGACAGCTCACCGTGTGGACCAGAGACCAGAGCCTGCTCCGACTTCGGTCTGTCAGGGTCCAGGGTCACGTAGGCGAAGGCACGTGTCCCTGCGTGTGCACGAACACTCTCAGATGTGAGCGATGTGGCTACAAGAGAGTGGAAAATAGATGTGACCCCTGTCTTTAAAAGCAAGATCGGGCAACCGACGAAACAGTTTGAAGCCTTGCATAGGTTTGCATAGATTCACTGCCACCAACATTAAATCAGTATAAAATTCAGCAAAACTATAAATATTATAGTATTATATACTATAAATTTGTTGTACGGTGAGTCCGATTTGAAGGAGAAATACGTTAACGCTCCCTTTTTTTTTTTTTGCATCGTACCGAAAGTTGTTGCTTATATTTTGGTTAGATTATTAGCATATAAAAAAACAAACGCCTCTGAAGGCACTTTTTTTTTTTTTTTGAGAGGGAAAATTCACGTTAATCAACACTGGTACAATAGCTGCGTAAAAGTTAGCAATAGCTAATTTACATTGGTAGTCCCTTGGCAGGTAACATAAAACAAGACATATCAACAATACGTCCTTCAAAGTTCACACTTTCACAATAAATTAACAATCTACAATGCCTAAGTATAAGTACTGAAGTCCAGATGTGTTGGGCCTCTCCTGCCGCTTGGGGACGACCAAGACAAGAGGAACTATTGGAATGTTTAAAAAGAAATACAATCATTCACTCATTCATTCAGACATATAAAATACGTGCAAACAATATACATATGAACAACGCGAACTATCCTGCTAATGACTGCAGTATTGACTGGATTTAACAAAGGATTTAACTTCGAACAAAGATGGTGATCCAGCTCAGAAATGAAATGCACTTCACTTTGATAAGTTGATACATGTAATATTGCTACTGACAAGCAACATATGTCCAGATAGGCAGCACCCCGTGCAATAAATAAGGGGTGCGAAAACTGTACGTGATAAAAGGAGCAAAGGCACACATCAAAGGCAAAGCCAAAAAGCATGGTTGGGGGTTGGTTTATGCCCCCAGCGCCTCTCTGGTTCTGCAGCCTCTGGCTCGTAGCCCAAAATATATACAGTGGACCCCACAATGGTTACTGTCAGCTGTAAGCACTAAAAAACGGAAGACTAGCGTGTGTGTAGGCGGAAATTCCCCATTATATTTGTGATTCATGGCCAAATGCTTTTAACATTATGCACAGTATGAGATTTATTGTATGTTTTGAATGACAACATGAACGGTTAATGTCGTACAAACACACCAAAATAGTTAGGATGAAACTTCGGCTTTACTTGTTGTGAGGAACACGCTCACTCACCCAATCACCGATCTAGCAGCAGCCATGTTGGATTTATGATTGACAGTAGCCATTTGTCAATATCAGGAACGCAGAGTGCGGTCCGCTAAACTCGGCGAGTACAGTCTTGGGAAGACTGAGCGTACAATCTGTATCAATGTACATTACAAAAACAGTGGGGTTAAAAATAACACAATTTGGGGTAAAAAATGGACCGATCCACTAATTGGGTCAATTTGACCCACCTTCTTGCATTGTTTTGTACAAAGCAGTCCAATTTTGGGGGTTGTTTTGTACAAAACTACCCATTTTTTTTGCATTGTTTTCCGCAAAAACAACCCAGAAAGTTGGGTCAAATCGGTCAAGTAGTGGATCAGTCCATTTTTGACCCAAAATTGTGTTATGTTCAACCCAACTGTTTTTAGAGTGTTGCTCTATATTCTTCCTTAGAATCAAGGATTCCATCAAGGGAAAACTTTTGAAAAACACGTCTCTGCAACAAAATTGAATTAGTTTTCCTTTGCCACAGCCCTGTACAATTTTTTCTGAGAAATAGTTCAAGTAGGTTATACGTAATCCACACGAACAAAAGTAAAAACATTACCTCCTTCCTGATGTGTCATCCCTTACTCTCATACTCAGACCTCTGTAAACAGTTTTAATGGGTTTAGAGAAATGCGGTGAAATTTTGGATTACAGGAAATCATGACAAGCACACAGCGGAGAAGAAGTTAATTGCTTTTGACGTAAGTAAATGCTTTTGACTTCAGTCTTATTGTGGTCATTACTGTAATATAGTGATGGGAACATTTGCTGTCAGCATTTTGGGCGCAGTGGTCCTACAAAGACTATGCTGAGGTAACAGTCGATCTTGTTAACCCTTCCTAATAATTACTGCTGTACTAAGCATGCAATGCCAATGTTAGGAAACACACGCAGTGACCTCGGATGATTGCCGAATGGCTGTGTGCAAAAGAAAATTAGAACTAAAATATTTCAGGCAAATATTGATAGCTCCTATATGCCAAACAATGGTCAATAATGAATAAAAAAAATGTGTGGCTTGAATACGAACTTTATGGCTGATATATTTTCTCAGAACAGAGAGCTTTAGTTGCCTTTTGATTTATGATGTGATTTTATGGAGTAGTTGATGTCATATAAATAAATAAGAAACAAACCCCCCTGAATCTTTGGACGCGTACTCTCCAAGGCTCGAACTAATGAGCTGCACTGAATGAGAGCTTTCATCCAATCCACTTGAAACACTGTACGCAGTCTTTTGGCCCGTTAAGAGTCACCCAGCATGTCTGACTCCATAATGATCTCCAAATGTGTTTTGTGTGATTGCTGACCTGCAGACTCGACCCCGCCCCCCTCGGCTTCCCACCAATTCCAGCATATAAAAAGTCATTTGACTTTTGCTGTTGTAACGAGCTCGTTTTCATCGCTCTTTTATATACTTTAGAAGACACAAAATGTTTTGATCCCCATAGAATAACACGGACCAAATCTCAAAGTCCGGTGACACAAGTAATGGAAAAGAGAAGCAAGCTTACTGAAATTAAAAGTCAACTTGAAAAGCGGACATTTATTCATCTTTGTGGCAAGGTCTTTCTGGTAATCCAATGGTTTTTAGCTGGTTTAGCATCAAAAGTAAAGTAAGGGGATTTTCTCTCTAAAAGAACACTTAATCCTAACATATCTAGAGCACCAAATTTGGAGATGTAAGCTATTCACTGCACATGCAGCAACGGGTGGATCATCTGCAACAAGTTGTGAACATCAGTTTAAATGTAAGCAGACAACATAGCATGTGAGGAATTTGAAGGCCTCATTGATTGTCATGTTTTTGCCGTTGATGATATCGAGGCATTTCAAAGTGTTGGAATCCGATCCTTTGAACTTTTGCAGTTAAAGCATTACCTTGAAAATTGAGTTATGCAGTAAATCCCGTCAAACCGCTTTCCTGTTATTCATCTGCGTAGATTATTTAGTGTTCAGTTTCTTTGTTTGTGAAGAAAAAGAATGGTGACACACACCGTAAATGCATATTCACAAAATGCGTCCTCTGAATTAGTACGTTACAGTTGTGATTTTGAGCCGGGCGTAAACTGGGGTCCAGGCAGCAGTGATCTTTATCACTTTACCTTGGCACAAAACCATGGGGGAAAAAAACTCCCTCAATATCTACATTTTACAGGATACTCATTGATATTTACACATAGATAATTATTTTCCTTACTTAGTTACTTTGTTCGTCTACTATGTGGTTTTGAGTTTAACCCTGCCCGGTCGGAGCGGGGTAGATCACGGGGTGTCACTGATTCTCGTCATGACTTGACTTCCTATCCCAGCTAATTTTGATTAGAGATGGGGCAAACCCTGGACTAGTCATCCATCAATCCCAGGGATTAAAGCCAACCACTGTATTATATATCCTCTTCCTCTCAGTCACATGGAGTCTCCTCCTTGGTGACCATCTGCAAAATGAGGCACTCAAAGGGACACATGAGCAGCTCAGCAGAGCTCAATCGCCCGGTGCTCTCAGGTGATCGGCCTGTGTGGATCTGCTTACAAGTCGAGCAGCTGCTGTGGAAGCTTTTGGCCCTGTTTAAAAGTACAGGGCAGGCTACGGTTACAGACGTTGAGGACACAGTGAAGAGAAGGGGCAACTCTGAGGCCGGGGGTGCTGTTCCACTCCTGTTGTGAGTTCACGCAGAGGTTCCCCACAGCTGTGACTCTCAAGGGAATATACTGGTGGAGAGGAGCGGGTAAAGGATTCACCGTGTAAAAGCTTCACGCAAGGAAGTGCTGCACACCATGACACTGCAATGTTTGACCATACTCAAATTTGACTGACCAAATATGCGCTCAACAGAAATACAGACAACGGAAACATTGTGACAGCATATTGAGCATCCAACCCCAAAACAGAAAATAGCTGATACACCCGTGATGCAATGTATCATGATGGCGAAAACTGAGCAAATGAATGAAAATCGGGATGAAATGTCTGTCAAATAATTGTCAAAAAGCAAAAACTGAATTTTTTCAAAGACTAAGGTCAACAAAAAACAAGGTTCCACTGTTCAAAAAAGGAAACCGTATTAAGAATTGGAACTCCAAGTACCATTAGAATATATTGCCAATAGTACCTATAGCATGATGATGCATATATTGTAAAATGATTGTTGAATTGGAAGAAAGCCACCAGTGGCAGGTCGGGCCTTGATTGTGACTTGAAAGTGGCTTTCTAAATACAACATTTCTGTGTTATTCTTTTTTCTTTTTCCACTTTTTTTTTATCTGAGGAGCGCGACTGCAAGGACCCTAAAGTACTGACCCATACAGAAAAGAAATCAAGAATGGATTTCCTTTCAATTGATATTTAATTCTGATATTGATAGTGCTAATATTGCATCAATACTGATGCATAATTCAGTACGGTTCTGCTCCAGTGCACAACCACAGTGATAAATATAGCATCAATACCTTTTTCAATCAATACGTAGCATGATTAGCGCATCAAAAATATAAGAAAAACAGATTTTTATTTTTTTTTTCTCAATCAAGCCTCAGCAAATTCTATGAACTCATTTGCAGGTAAATTGTGCATCACAACCTTGGTGATGACAAAATGATGGCACAAAGTTAGAAATGAGAATATGATTTCCTAAATCTTTTAATCCACATTGTCAGTGTCTTCCATTGTGTGCCTAAATTGTGACGGTAAACCAAAAGATGGAATTTTCCTATTTCGGCTCAAAGGAAAAAAAAACAAAACAATCTCAGTTTCAAGATAAAGAAGCTTGTTTAAAACCTTTTGGATTAGCTGTGTAAAAGCTTTGACACAATGATGAATTCAAACGGTGGTGCATTGCTGCAGATTGAACAAACCATCAGCATATAATGTGCTTAAAATACACTTCCACAGCCATAAAATGTATCAGAGGCACAAATGCAGTACTACCAATTGGAGAAAAATTTGATGTTTAGTCACAGAGGTATTTTTGTAATATACTTGAAATATCAACAGTCCTACTTTCTTCAGCCTCTATTGACGAAAGTACAGCTCTTTGATTTAAGATTAAGTTAAGCACACCTAAATTCTACAAATCTTTACATGCAGACATGGGAGACTGGCTGTATTACTGCATTTCCCATTTTATTTAATTGGATTTGGATGAGTCAGAGTCTGCTGTTCAGATAGTGTTTCGGGGCTTTACTGTCACCTCTGCTTATTTTCGCCTCAGTTGGCCAAAAACGCCAAGTAGATTTCTGTCTCTACTACAGAGTCTCATAAGAGCATTTAAGTCATGTGACAAAAGGCGGTTTAAAACTGTTTTTTGTATTCAGGGGTAATCTGAGAGAGACTATACTCTTCCAACAGGAATATCAGGAGATATCCGACTAATCCATACGGACGACATGTTGTCGATAGCTGAGTAAAAAAAGGATGATTATACGCAGCGGCTTTCAACAGATCTCAATCCAACCTAACACTTTTGACTCATATATACTTTTGTGTGTATTTTGATTGTAAACAACAAATGTCTGATCAAACACAAACAAAAAAACATGTATTATATCGTACTGCCTAAAACCAAGGTCCAATTTGAGTTCCCATCGCTTTGATTTGGAGTTTTTAAGGGTCAACTGACATTGTCCAACTGGAGTTGTCAGCCCAACTCCGAAAGCGGCGTTGACACGGGTCAGACAAGGGTCACTTTCAAAGTGAATTGCACCACCCAGGATGCTAAACAATCTACTGGCGGCCAATGACGACTCAGTAGTGCTCCGTATGATTTGTTGTTCCTTTAAACTTAGCCAGAGATTTTGCAACATATGCACAGAAACTGCATATATATATATATATATATATATATATATATATATATATATATATATATAGAGAGAGAGAGAGAGAGAGAGAGAGAGAGAGAGAGAGGGACAAGAATTGGGTTTCTTCAAAACTGACAGTAAATCCATCTACTGTCTTGCCAACAATTTTAAAATGCAAACAAAAAAACAGGCCTAATAGTGTTCAAAAGCAAACGTCTCATAGCAGTCCAAAGTAAATACCGAGAAGTCTATTAGGCTTCCAACACGGTATTTCCTCAGCTTTGTTCAAAGTACGATCCAACACCAGATCCTTAGATAAAGTAGCACAGTTGTACATGTGTATCTAACTTTTCAATCACCCTGCCTATTCTTGTCTCCGCCAGTTCGAATGTTCCAGTAACATGATACTGTATAAATATTTGTCCGACATAACTGCAGCCCATTCAACTGATCCCGTGGCTTCAGCTCCGCTACAATGGCCCCTTATCCCAACCAAGTAACCCAACACTCCCCTGGCTGGTCATTATTGATGGCCAAGTAAGTGTTACTGTTAGAAACCAATTACCCGACCATTAATGTTCGATGAGCTCCTCTACAAGTACAGCTTGATGCTTATCAACTTTCCCCCTGTTTCTGTATGTTGACTCTTGCTCTCACTGAACTTCTACACCTTACGCTCTTGGTTTCAGTCTGCGATAAGTAGGAGGTGAGAATGACAGCTGGCTGCCTGAACACTACCGAGGAAAAGGTCTCATTTCAAGAGGTATAGATAAGGTGACAAATGTGTCCCCACTGTGACATTGGTAAATCCCTGAACCAGTAAAACAATGACTACGTTTACATGCAGTCGATAATCCTTTTAAAAATCAACAATATTGGCAGTATTCTGTTTTTTAAAGGTCATATAAACACGAGCAAAACCTGAACATGCGGAATAAGACCCCTGAGTTATCCCCTTTCCAACCCGAATATTGAGTCAAAAACGAGATTGGGTTACCGGCTTTATTCCTGTGGTGAGTGACATGAATAAATGTGTGTGTATTGTCAGTAGAAATTAACAAGCGGAACTGATGTCTATTTGCATCATAACGTTATCCGTACATCGCCTGTTTAGATCGGGATATTCCAATTGATCGCAATGACGGGAGTAACTCGGTTTGCTCTCGCGTGTAAACGAGTTATTCCGAATATTTCAGAAATCGGAATTTTGAATTTTAACCCGAATATTGACCGCACGTAAACGTAGTTACTGAGCGGCGAAGGCTTGCCTTGTGTTACTGAATGTAGCTAATGTCATTTTTGCATCAGGTTCGCTAAAGGTTGCAAAGACGATGGCCGGATATATTTTTTTTTCATGGTCGCAAACTGTTTTTCTTGTCACCATCAAATTTTGAATATGTTTACAATTTCTCTGCGTCACGCAAATACTGTAATCACTCTTCATTTAGGACTTCAGGATTCATCAGCTCACAACCGTTCTCAATTGAGCTTCACAAGAATTAGAGTATATGGATGCAGTGTTTCACTCAAGCCCCGATTCGATTCGATTTTCAGTTCCCGTTTTCGATTAGATTGAATTTTTTAAAAGCTTTTTTTTAACAAAACAAATGACTCATTTTAAAACCAAAAGATGTTTTTATTTTAACATCTGCATTTTGTCCTTGTTACAATCAGTAACAAAAACTTGAAAATGATAATAATAACTAATAATTTTGACTGTTTAACTACATTCTTATCAGTGTTTTGTTAGTGCCCAAACTAAACTTCAAAATAAATAAATGTATGACAGATTTGACTGTTATTTTTCTAAATGCTTATGTGATCAAAATGTTTATCGACATTTATTTTTAGTTGTTTGGGTAAAGCCGGAGCATGCTGGCATGTTAAGCCATGCAAAGAGAGTGAAGTCATTTCAGCACAACACGGTGTAACTTGCCAATCCATTCAGCGTAAACAGTGATCATGTCTATTTCAGGCACCACAGCCGCAGCAAAAACCAAGCCATAAGATCAAAGAAGCAACTTGAAGAGCTCGGAGACAAGTTCGTGATAAGTCACGATAATGTGTCATTAAAATATTATAGCGTAGGAGACAACATAATGACTGAGTGCCTGAGTACATTTTCAATGCACTTACCTACTGAACAGACACTGGAATCTAGCCAAAGACCCCTTGTGCAATGTTGTAAATGTAATGTAAATATAAATAAATGTCGATGCAAACATTGGAAGGACCCAATCAATACACTGGTATTTTAATGTTATGCAAATGGCCAAGGTAGATGAGTTCAAAGGTTACCAAAATGAGTTCCTTGTCAGTGCGTTGTCATTTTCAGTGGGTGTTTTACAAGCACTGCCATCTGCAGCGGTCTGCCTACCTTGAAATGAGCATGGATGGATATTGCAGAGGTGATGTTACTGAAGACAGATATCAGCAGCGTTGCAGAGTAGCACATCCTTAAGAATATGATAAAAGGGAAGCAGGCCTTTCCTCCTCAAGAGGAATGTTTTCCGTTGCACATCCTGTCTGATTAGCGAGACGCACGCCTCTTTCCCCTGAACGCCACCGCAAAACAATCCTTAACAACACATTTACAGAAAAATGTTCCAGGTTGAACAGCATGTTGTGGACATACTCTCCATTTCACTGAAGTGGAAAGTGCCTTGTATAATTTATAATGATTCTTCAGCATGCACTCCATCATGAAATTGTCATGAGACAAGGCTTTGCCAGTTTGTGTTGAATATGTGTTGCCTCAGCACAGCTGATTTATGACATGCGTGTTTCTCAAATGCCTCACTTCAGTTTGTATTATAACCCCTACCTGGTGAGTTGGTACATGTTACATAGTCAAAGTAAAACTTGAAAGGAATAAAACCCTGAGGGAGTTGTGCAAGGCTACACAATAGATTTGGTCCCAAAAGTTGATGCACAATGAATTGCGGCTCTGACGCCAGAGGAACTTTGAAAAGCTGCTAAGCTGCAAGGTCTCCTTTTCTCCCTTTAAAATCTGTCTGGTGGCAGTTACGGAGGAGATGCATTATCTGAGTGTCCAGCGAAAGTGGGGGGAGAGTTGCTGGTTGAAGTTTATGGAGATTTATGGCTCCTTCCGCAGGTCCTTAATTGCCTCCTCCTCTGTGGGCAGTCCTGGGAGGCCCGTGGTGAGCCGTAACCAGCGCCAGGGCTCCTGCAGGTGGGCTCACCAAACTGCTGTTTATTCAGACTTGTTATGGAGACAAATGGACAACTGGACTTGCTATGGAGGACCACAAAACCACAGGACACGAACAGACGAGGAAGCGATGGCAGAGAGACATCTGGTCACTGAAAGGACCCAAGACTTCAACTTGGCCTTCAGAGAACGAGGGGGAACAAAGTTACTGATTTCAATTGGATATTTATCACTTTGAATCGCTGTGATAAAGTAATGACAGAAAGAAACATCTGAACTTGATCATAAAGCAAGTCCAAGTACAAACCCCCAAAATGGTTTATCTTTTTTCTTTGATTTACAAGATATTTGAAACATTAAAGTGTCATTTTCAGATCTGACCACGTAGACAACATGAAAATGTCATTCTATTCAGAAATATAAAAGTGAGTACTAAAAGATGGAATGCATCTATTTATGTTTTTTAATGCTTCATCACACACGCCAAGACTGTAGATAGTTCACATCAAAGTCAACCTACGCTGAAATAACACATTTAATACTTCTTCACATTGCGCCAGGGGTTTTGCAAACATTTTTCATGTATGTCTAAAATTGGATTTATATATATATATATATATATATATATATATATATATATATATATATATATATATATATACACAATGACAACTTTTACCAAAACTAGATAGCCTAGTTGGAACTGTCAGTCCAAACAGTTGAATACTAAAGATGGCACTGTTGATGCCTGTATTGATTTCAAATTACTATCCGTGTGACTTCATTGGCATCCTTCATTTTATGGGTTAAAATCAATATGCTGGCATTTACTGGTTCCACATGCTGTATAAGGATATGCTTTGGAGCAGAGAACTATAAGTAGTAACTCAACCGTAATTTAATTTTCACCTTCCACAATCTACTGAGATCCCATACAAGGGCTGTAACAGTCTTCGTTTATCCGTTGTAGCCAGTTGTGTGGCTGCTGAGAGTAATACAACCACCGCAGAACTCCCCAAAACCTTGCAGTGCATTCCGTTTAGATACAAACCTTTGGCCATGTACACGTACTATGACTCTATGACTCGCATCAATTTTCTCCATGGTTTAAATAAGAGTTCCTGAACCCCAGGGCCTAGGATCATTTACCAGTAACAGGCCGCAGAGAAAGGAGGGGGGGGAAAAAATCAAAACATTGTCATTTATTTTATATGCAGCATATTTGCCCACCATTTCATTCAGAAAAATGTCCTCTTCCATCTATATGTGTATTTCCTGCACTGCACGTGTTGCACTTTTTTTTTTTAATGCCCCATTAAGATCCCAAACTGAATGACCACAAACGTCTCTGGAGAGCTTCTTTGAAGAAAAAAAAAGGAAAGTCCGCTCCGTGACTTTAAACAATAAGAACGCCCATCATCTGTATCATGGGATTATTTTAAACATGATCTCTTTGTCTTTGTCTTTGTCATTGTCTCGCTTTGTTGTTGTTGTTCCGGGAGCAACTCACCTTTATAACAACAAGTCCATAAACACACAACACAAAACTACACTGCTATTTAGAAATTTATCTTCACACGATCTGTTTTCAAAGCCATCCGTGTATGTTGTGCGCATATTCTGTGATCTCAAACATTGTTGATATTTTGCAGACATATTCAGTATTCTACTTCTGTGCATGCAAATGCAACTACTGTGCATCAAGATGAACATTCTTTTAACATTACTTTTTAAGAGGTAGCAAATGTAGACTCATTCATATAGCCATCAATGTCAGCCTCCACTATTTTCCCACTAGCTACTGAGCCATCACAACTTATGCAACACAAGCTATTTGGCCCTGCAGAGTGGTCATTAGAAGATTAACTTCTGTTATTATTGTACTGGAAACAAAGATCAGAACAGGACACGATGAATACATGAAACAGGGTACGGGAGCCATCTGGATACTTTTTCCAACTGTGCCCTGATGGGGACAAGGTAGGTACTCAGTTTATCAGTGACTGTCACATCTCATCATGGCATGCCCATTTCTTGAGTGACTGACCAGCAGCACACTGATTATTCATTATGAGATTTATTTTAGCAATCGAGAATACATTGCGAAATAGAGTTTGAGTTTCACATATTAACAGCACCATTACATTTGTGATTCATTTGAAAATGGATTTGTTTGTCGCACCGAACATTTCCCATACAATTGCAAAATAAAGGGCGCTTAACTAAGAATGCCACAACATGAACACACTTTCAGAGCACTTTCAAATGATAAGTGAAACATAAATAATGAGTCCACTTGTGTCACAAAAATCAATAACTAAAGGATATTAATCCTTTCATCCACCTCCAATCAATCACATGGCGGATTTAGAGACAGTCAATCATGAACACATTCACACTGTCACTGAGTTGGAACTGAACCTGGGTTGTCTGCTTGCATCACTCACATGATTTTTTTTTTTTTTTTTTTTCCGTTCCGCATTGAAAGCTGCAACTTCCCAAGACATCCAAGTCAGTTGTCAAACATAACTAAAGACAGGGCATCAATATATCGCAGCTGTGACGGGCCATGGTTGCCAGATCTGATGAGTTAGCGCCACGGCTCCTGTTGGCCTGACCCAGTTGCCTGACAGGAACCGGCGATGTGAAACCCCCCTGCCTTACCCCCATTACTCCATCTAATGAAGACCAGAGGAGAGGATAGGAGAGGCTCTCAATCCGCCACTTCACATATGTTCCGACCAATCTTCACTCATGTGCTCAACCCTGGGAAGCTCAGGGGAGATTGTGCCACTCAGCCTTATCAGCATTCCTCAATAGGAGGTAGTCAACAAAAGCACATGGCCGTCAGCTGACTACTAGTGACGCCTTTGACACACATGGGCAACACCTCCTATTTGACCATGTGACCGTCTGGGGAGCAGGATTGTTTACTAGATTATGATCTGCTGCTGTAATGCGTCGGGCAGCCAACTGAAAATGGGTTTGCTGCAGTCAAGCTGAATTGCGGCTTTGCCCTTGATTGACACCAGAGACCCCCTTCCGTATGTTGCGCTTATCAGCGCATGATTTTTTCACTTCTTTCTTTTGTGCTTTTTTTACTAGTTATAAACATTGTTAATATTCGAGATTAATTCATATCAATAAGTCATATATTCTTTTGATTCCATTGATTTTGAAAAATGGTCATGTCTACAAAGATGAAGATCTTTAAGTTACTGGGAATGACAGTTTCCCTGGACGCGAAGTAGGAGGCCAACATACAGTATACGCTCTTCTCCAAAGGCCCAAGAGAAGACGTACTTCCTGTGACTGCACAGCCTGCCACGGGAGCTGTTGAGGCAGTTCCGTACAGCCGTCATTGAATCAGTTCTGTGTTCATCCATCACAGTCTGGTTTGGCGCGGCTACAAAGGACACAACTGGACTGCAACGGACAGTTAAGACTGCAGAGAGGACTTACCCCTCACCGGACACAAGCTTTTCAAACTCCTTCCCACAAAACCCAGCAGACATTACAATAGCTTCTTTTCCTTTGCCATTTACTTTTTTTAAGAGCTGACTTATATTTCATAGTGTTCATTTTGCACTTCTCAGTAGTGGGATTATTATCGTTTTGTTTTCATCCTTGTAGCACCGTAACTCTGCATCATTTGCACAGTCGTCGGTGTGCAGTATTACCGTGCCAATGGTCGATTATATTTTCTACCGACTCATTTGCACCCTTATTATCACCGCACTATTTTATTGCTTTATGAACTTTTAACATCGGTGTGAGATGAGAGAGGCTCCAGCTATAGGAGACAAATTCCTTGTGTGTTTTAACATACTAGGTCAATAGAGCTCAGTCTGATTATAGTTTGCAGGTGATCATATTGTCGTGGCAGTTTCATGTAAATAAAGGAGGGCGTCAAGAAAAGCAAGCGTTTGGCCAAGTGTGCTTGATTTCAAGTTTTCAATCAATGTAAAAACATGACAAACGCTGTATTTTTCATGTTGTCGCTGTTGACCACTCCCAATAATGTATTTAATAAAAGTAGAGGGCAGTCAAAGATCCTTAAAATATACATTGACTTCTTTTTCAGAGATTGCGTGAGACACCAGGAAGCCAGCCAGCTAGGTAATTTCTTTCTTTTGTCGCCTTTGCACTTAAACCCATAAACGGAAAGTGTTTGTGGAAAGTGTGACCTCTTCCGAAGAAAAACAAAATGCTCACTGAGGTAAAAATAGAGACATTTGCAAACCTGCAAACAAATCAAATGAGTGGTTTATGTAAGCAGTAAAATCTGACGTTTTGTCTTCTCTGACATTGAGGCACTGTGGTAATATTGCTTCCAAAGAATATACAAGGCACTCGTAATGTCAAAGCACACGGATGAAAATTTGGCATGTCGTGTGAGATTTCCAGGAGGAGAAGTGAAGCGAAACCACACCACCGCCTCCTGCACTCTGTATGACAGCATGCTGTTGTGCAACAGACTTTGTCCTTCTCTTGCCAACTTGTTGTTTCGCACTTCCAAAATCCTGAACACGGCACACCACATGAGCTTGACAATGCCGTTTAACCAACTCACGCTGAAGACCTCAAAAGAAGAAAGAAAGGAAGCAAGACAGTCTTCAAAAATCATTTAATTAAGAGCAGTGTTTTACAGTATACGTTTCATTTATACTTAACCATGATGGCAGTATGATGACATATATCATTCACACACAGAAGAAAGCTATTAGGACAGCGAAGACTAATGATCACAGCGACATGATATGAAAGCAAATTCTTGGGATGCTGGATTTCCTTCAAGAGTACGCAGTGTGTCTCTAGAATTGTTGTCCATTCATCCAGACGAATATATTTCAGTGAGTTAGACGTCTCCCTCCTCTGATACAACTGAATCAAATGATCAGCTCATCAGCAAGCTCTGAGCAAAATGATAATGATCCTGATACATACATACACACAGAGGTGGGCATTTTACAAAATTTTGCTGCTCCGTCATCCGTCATTTTTCAAGCCGAATCGAATTGTAATCGTCTGTTGGTCAGTCCGTCAGAAGTCATCAGTCGGTCCTTCAGTCCGTCCCCCCACTCCAACTGGACAGACTAAAATCCACTAGCGTCAGTGGTTATAGTCCGTCATTTTAAAAGATATATATAAGTATATACATATATATTTTTTCTTTCAATAAAAAAAATATATAAGCAGTAACATGAAATATAGCACTGATCATTTTGACAGGTAACCCCCTAAATTGCTCAAGTTTGTTGTTTTTTTAAAAGTGGGGTGGTCAAGAAAGAGGTCACAGACCTGAGTAAACAAATACCTATTTAACCAAAAACAAATCATTGTAACAGATAATAGCCAATGAATGATGTCACCTCGGGTGACAGCCCACTTAAGCCTCTTTGAGCCTATTTCGGGATGTGATTACACTTCCTTAAAGAAGCGAAACATCTCATCTAGTATCTTATCTGCAGCTCAGTTTCTCTTTTGTTTTGAATGACGAACAATTTATCTGCTCTATTTTGTCTTGTCTTTCTTCCCCCCACAGCAAGTTTTGTTCCATTTTGGTGTTTTGCAAATTGTTTTTGAAAATCGATTTGCAAAGAAATATTACCATCTTCAGGATTGAAGGGCTTTATTTTCATATGCATATCAAATTCCATGCGTTTATTTTTGAATTGGTAATGTGTTTCACATTTTGTCAATTTTGGGGGATTTTTTTAAATGTAATTTGTGTAAACCCACAAAGACATTTGAATTGCTGTGGTACCAGAATTTGTATATTCTGTTGTTTTCTA
Source organism: Filicampus tigris (assembly GCF_054856515.1). Lineage (NCBI taxonomy): Eukaryota > Metazoa > Chordata > Actinopteri > Syngnathiformes > Syngnathidae > Filicampus > Filicampus tigris. Next base: position 17,684,393 of record NC_141231.1, read on the forward strand.
TTGTAGGAATCTATAGTCGCTCTCTAAGGTAAATTGTCACACCAACAGTGATTAAGTGTAATTAAGTGGGATTAAACTCATGAATGTACTGGATGTTTTTATCTTTTAAAGCCATATCTATATTCCTCTTGTGTTAATCAGATGAATGCAGGAATTGCGGCTTAAAAGGATAAAATTATGTTCATATCACAGCATATACAGTATAATGCATTAAACGGTGTGTACGTACGTTTACAGTATATGGTGAAAAACCTTCGATACACAAAAGCCCATTCTGATAATAATTCTTGCACTACTTTACATGGCATTATTTACTTATTATTTATATTTCACATTATTGCTTCTTCTGTTCATACAGGGCAATATAAACATGACAGCTCCTCAGGAAACATGCAATATTCTTTTATGTGTAACTAGCCCACATGACCTTGACACACTTATTCTGACCTCCTGAAGAAAGAACACATTTGTATGCATCCAGTCTCATAGAAGGAAAAGTCAAGGACTTGGGAGTATTTGCAAATAAAGGACAACAACGTTGCCACTGAAAAAAGTATCCATGCATATTTGTGATTCTCTTTGGACTTTTGAAAATAAACATTATCATGTCACCTACCCCGAGGAATCTGTTCCTTCTGTTTTATGAGGGGTTTTATGCCTCAAGCCCAATTTTTCCACTCTTAAATTTTGGTTGATCATATAATATTTATATTTGATAAACAAAACAAAATAACAAAACAAATTCAAGTCCCCACCCCGGGGTGGAGAATCACACAGCAAATGAAAATGCAATTAGCATGCTTCACACTTTTTTTCAGGCAGTTTGCTAAGCCTTCCTTGGCCTGCATCCTGCACTGTCATGAAATGACACGAGTCCCCGTGTGACTGCACCACCGGTCCTACAATCACGCAAGACTGTAAATCAAGCAGAAGAACAGTGATGACTCTTGTCAGCAAATCCCACTCAGAGAATTGAAATGATTTCATTCAAGGCAAATACTTTCCTAGTGTCTGGGAGGAGCTGCTGTGGCTTGTTCACGAGCCATATTGCAGACTGATGAACAGTATGAAACTCGGTAAGACCCCAAGGAAGGTCATAAAATGAGCAGGGTTTAAACTATTATTAGACCACATAAACAAGGAGGCAGAGAAAAGTTAGAGTTCAAACCTACATTATGATTGTTGGTTGGCCTTCATTTCCATCATCCATCCATATCATTTCATCTATAAATAGCGCATGGATTGTCCTGAATTTTACAGAGTCAATGCGTGGTCATGTTTATAAAAGTGCAGTTTACCAATTTCACAGCCCTCATTAAGTGCTGATGTTTACTGGTCTACTTTTTGAGAGAGAAAAATAAAAGCAAAAACAACTTCAGCAAAGGAGCACAGTTTTTCAAAGCATACTATCCAAAATGCAAACATTGCAGCAAATGGGATTGGAATAGACATTCTAAGGTTGCAGCAAAATCCTCAGTTTAAGGGAGACTCACAATTACATAACCTGAACTATGGATTTCAAATCTGCACACACAACGGTTCAGAGGAACAACTGTTTTCATAGGAATGGGTTCAAATCTGGAGGGAGTAAGTTCCACATGATGGTAATAATTGGAGTTTCCTTTTTAAAGACCTACTCTGTGGCAGCCTGGGTGGATGACAACTCCTGATAAGGTTAAACAAGCACCATGGTCAAATCCACTTCAAAATAGTGCAGCTGAATTGCACAAATGATATACACACATATACAAAGCATATTTATTCATACACATCCAATATGAGCCGAGCCATGTGTTACTGGTTACGGTCTCCACTTTCTTTTATGCCACCTTCTATAAACATAGTGCTGATAGCATCATTATGACTACACTTCACGTCTGCAGGTATCCACACAGAGTTAAAACTTTAGGCATCAATAGACAGTATTATTGAAGGTAGTCTTGACTGTAATGCTTTGATAGTGTTGACCAAAGTTTAGTTCCGCCTTGGTGCGTTTCTTTCGTGTCTCCTCCTGATTCTCTGACCAGAATCAATGGTCTATACTACCCGCTTCAGCCAGTGTAAATTCTCAAAATTAATGTGGACAACACAACAAAGTAATATAACTTTAAACTCACCAAAACGGTCGTAGATCAATTAAATAAGTCTTTTATTTATTGCCGACCATGTAGAATGTTTCCAAGACGCCAAAAGTATTTATGTATTCGGTCGTAGTTATCTCTTTGTTGTCTCCGCACCGTACGTGTGTGTAAGACCACAGGCACAGCAAGTAGATGTATTGATAGTCAAATTGCCTTTTTATCATACTGTTTTAATGACTTATTTAACAAAATATTAGGATTTAACTGTTTGAATTATATATGAATTTTAAGAAGACTTTAGGGTCCATTTTTATTCCCAGCATAAGTCTACTTTAAGTTGCGGTCTAAATCTGTGCAGATGCGGGTTAGACCTTATGTTGCTACTTGTGCAAACGCAAGCAAGTGGCCGCAGCGTTGCGGATTTTTTTTGCACCGTTGTGGCCGTAAACACAGCAGACTTCATTTGGCCTCACTCAAAGCGACTCCTTTCATTTACTTTAAATGCAGCATGCGAGTTATGTGCTGATAGTCCTTCGAAGGCTTTGTGATTGTCTTAAGATTGTGTTGCAGTCCAGTGTTTTTGTTTTCATTTTGGACCACTTCAGTGTACATCCTTTCAAACGCATGCTTCATGCTGAGATCAGTGTATTTTCTCCTTTGTACTTGTAGTCAATTTGAGATGGCAGAGCTGAACCAGCACAGCCAGTCACACTTTCCTCTACAGCCCCTTTACCTCCTCGTCAACTATTACACCTTGTTCCGATCAGCTTATGGTGGTACTTGGAGTGAAGGCGAGAGGGAGGAGGGGAACGAATGCATGGGGAGGATGGGCAGAGGAATCCTCTCAGTGCCTGGAGCTGTGACTGCAAGAGGAGAAACTGTTACACTACCTTCACAGAACCCCCAAGACTGAGGAAGGGATTTTATCTCTTAGTCCTCTGGGACTTTAGAATGCAATACAAGCTTTTTTTTTTTTTTCAACCAAGAAATAAAGCAACAACATAAAAAAAAAACAACAACGTGGCTGTGTAAAAGAAAAACAATCAGCTAGGTCTGGGTGTGGAAAATGTATGTTTGTGCTATCCAGGATGGGAAATGAGCAGGAGGCGAAGAGCAACCCAAAGCGACAAAAGTACAAAGCAACAACAAAACATAAATGTAGCCCATTGTTGTGTCCCCGCGTTCCACCTTTTTCACACTCAGATTTCCACAACAAAAACAAAGCTATTCTTGCATCTTAAGTGTGACTGGGCCCCAGTCAAAGGTACACAGCTTTGTAGGGACATAAAACAACTCAAACGTCCGTCATATTCTGTATACTTAAAAAGTCACCCGGTAGGCAGCTATCGAAGGAGAGTTCATCGGCAAACGTATAAAAGTTGATGACTGAAAAGTTCAAAGAGAGGGAGGACAGACACATGTTTGGATACTGTACTGAAGCTAAGCTGCGCTTGTGTCAATATTAATAATTACTGTTGCTTTATGCAAAACAGATGATGTGTTTTTAATAATTAAATTAAACTGTAGATGGGGAAAATTATGTTTTAAAATAAAACATTATGATAACAGTCTGCAAATATTGCTTACCGGTTTTCTCCTTTTGTTTGTTTTACCTTCTTGGTTGTTCCATGGCCAATCACCTAAAACAAAATCGAACATTTTAACCAAGCAGATTTAGATTTTCATGAAACTTGGTGTACTTGTTGATAGTAATGGCATAACACCAAATGTAAGATTTTAGGTCAATCAGAGTAGTGGTTTGGGAGCTACGGCTCGCCAAATAGACATTTTCGGCAAAAAGGGGCGTGGCTGCCTTCTTTTGAACCCTTAAGTCATTGGGAGGGGAATTCAACAAGGATTCCAAATCTGCAAACCAAATCTACTTAGACACACCGGGTGATTTGGCATGGAACGAACCTTGAAGAAAAAATGATGTTATTTTGCTCATTTGTGTCCATGTTATGACAACAAACTTATTCTACATATTTACATTTTTATCATTGTGCACGGTCCCTCATTTAAATATAGATTTAAAAATATCCAGAGTCTGTCAGAGTTGTCTATCAAACCTGTTTTCATTAACTAACTGCCAAGAACAAGTCAGAAAGATGAACAGGTGGGGTGCTTATGCATTAGCGTGTGAAGTTATGCCGTTTTCCACATAAAATATTAAACTTCTTTTTCATCATCTTCCTGTCATTAGAAGTTGAGCAAACTTGAGTATCATATAGGTAAATAGATAACCAAATGTTGTGGAAGACATCATGGACAAACACTATAGTGACATTGATATTATTGTTTAACATTATAAAACTTTAAATGAACACATTGACCAAACAATGGTTATTGCAAACATTTCTTGTATTAAATTGGTTGTTGTGGTGTGAATTTTGTCCATACACAGCAAATGGTAATCCGACCTGAAAATAGAACAACCGGCTTATTTTTCTATTATAGTAAATTTCCATGCGCTGGTTGCTAAGAAAATAAATTGAATGTACTTAATTTTCATGCGTTCAATACGTCGTCACTACAGATGGCGAATGTAAAAACATACAGGCTGTGTATTGGCCATTTGCTCACCCATTTGCATAGCCTTTATACAGCTGCACAACTGACAATTAGCCAACGACACACTTAACAGCTTTTGCTGCCTCACAGCTGAAGTTCATTAATTAAAAAAAAAAAAAAAAAGGTCATATTATCCACTCAATTTGCCATATTCTAATGTGACAGAATCCACCGGGTCAAGTGTTTGCCTGTCCACTTGACCACCTACATGCTACACATATTTGCGGTAGCATGAGATTTACAAAAGCCATTTCGGACTCAGATGATGACAGGGAGCCGTCTCTCTTCTCGTTTATCAGAAAGACGAATAGACGGCAGCAGTTGGGCGCGGACAGGACTGGGCCATCCATCTTGGGCATAATTATGCACAAATTCCCTGATGTGTCATGTTGTTAGCACTTCCAACCGTGCAAAGAGTTGTAAAACGTATAGTGTTCTATTATGGTTACCTACTCAAACCCAACAGGAAAGTGATCCACTACAGGTGGATATATCACCTGTAATTATATGTGCCGTAGCCTACTGATCTCGATACATTGATATGCCTCGCTGATAGGAGGCCAAAAGCAACCGGGTGGCCGGGCCGCTCATATTTTGTTTGAGTTATGCACAAATATTAGCATGAATTTCCTGGTTGTCAAAACTTCCCAGCGTGCAGCCTGCTACATTTTCTTTTCTCTTTACTTGAAAAATGATCTATTTTCATGAGGCCAATTGGGGGGAGTAAAAGACACCCTTTCCAGGGAGGCCCCTTTGCATACTGCACTGACTGTGGCATAAGGTTTTTACTAGGCGCCTGTACCTCTGCAGACAGTGCCTTGTCTGTGCTTTATTCATTGGCACTGGTTTTCACGGTCAATTTTATGACTTCTGTCATACTTTTAAGGGATTTTCCATATGTTGGAGGTGTGATTCTTGGTGGCGTCAGTTTGCAGAAACCTGGATGGAAAAAATCACTCTGCTCTGCTCTTGCTCATAAGAAGTCAGTCCAGTACCGGCACTTGTGAACGATGAGCAGGCTCTGCATTAACATACAAAGGGAGAAAATATACAGAAATTTACGTCAAGCAATCCCATTGGGTCCATTCTCTTTTCACCTCCACGTTGAACCGTATGAGACCGTATCCAGAGCGATGCGGAGGGGCGGGGGGTCAGTTTCTGTTCAGTTCAGTTCAGTTCTGTGCTCAATTCGAGGGTGGATAATATGATTATTTTTTCTCCACGTCTCTACGCATACAATTTTGCTCTTCTGTATTGCAGTTAAGCTTCTTTTCTGTGTGCCACCATTCTTTTATGAAATAAAAACAAAGGCCATGCATTGCGGTCGAGGAGTGAATCCTAATGGGGGTGAGGATGGGGGACAAGGCTGTCTTCTATTTCCATTAAAACGAGGCAATTTTCAATGTATTTTTATTGTATTTATTTTATGTCAATTTATTGGCTTCATAATTCATATTTTGTTTGTATGTATATATTATTTATGTCTATATTTATTAATACCTGTATCACAGCCTTTTATTGTTTTTGCTCTATTTATTGTATTGTTTGTAAAGTGCTTTGTTACAGCACTAGCTGTTATGAAAGGCGCTATATAAATAAAATTGTATTATGAATGGATTGCCCAAGTCAGGGCCCCTACCCAGCCTGTTTTATATCTCCTTCCTCTTCCAACACACCTGATTCAAATGATCAGCATCGTTATCAGTCTTCTGCAAAGCTTGCTGATGAGCTGACCATTGGAATTAGGCGTGTTGGAGGGGGGGACACAAACAGGCTGGAGAGGGGCTCTTGAGGACTGGAGTTTGACACCCCTGGTATAGAGGCTATATTATGTATTTAAGAATCTTCACACTAATTAACATCTTGTACGCACCGAACCAATGAGGCGTTACATTATGCATGTAAGTACAGCAAAAAAAAAAAAAAACTACATTTCAATAATAATTTTAAGAGAAGCTTTGCCATTTCTAATTTTATTCTTTCCAAATGAATGATTAAAACAAGAAAAACAATACTGTCTGTGTACACAGTAGGTGAGCACTAGAGTAAAAGAAGCATGTTGTGGCCTCCCTGGATGCATACTCAATTCAGGGTCTTTTTTTTTTTTTCTTTTTATCTTTCTGAATTAAATATTCTCTCTCATCCTTGGTGTTGAGCTATAAGCGCTTCAGGTTGGGGTGGGGGAGGAATGGGAGAATAAGTGTGCTCTTTTTCTTTGCCTCTCTAGGAAACTAGATATATTTAGAAATATGCACATTAAAGAACAAAACCCCCGACACTAAAGCCATGAAGAGATAAAAAAAAAATATATAAGACTAAATCCCACGCCTGATAAATCATGTTATGGAGAAAAAAAACAACTGGGGTATGAGACTCAGGAACGATGGAACGGTTCGTCCATAACTGTTGAAATATTTACGTCAAAGTGTGCGCAGATGGTTCGATTGTGACTTGTTCACTGAGAACCTGTGACAGAGCGTTTGTCTTCTGCAGCATATTTCCTGGTTACAGAGTGAATCTGAAGGGAAATGATGTTGGGGTGAGACTATTTAAAGGTCATGAAGCAATTTCTTTCAGGGATGTGCGGCCAGGGCAGGCAGGCAAGGGTGGCAGTGCCGCCCCGTCCCCTCTCCTGCATGTGTAGAGTAAAAAAAACAAAAACAACAGCTACAACCTACGATTACGTTTGATTATTTTCCTGACTTGGAGCTGCAGTCGTAGAAGGAGTCACGGTATGTTGTCAAACACACAATTGCTTTCAAATCTGTTTTTCCGTGTGGCTAGGTCATTTCAGCACACTGTAATAATTGGTACCAGTCTCTTCCTAAGCAGTTGTCCAGGTGTGCTTTGTCATGTTTTAAACGCTACAGAACATCCAAGTGCAATGCACTGGGGACAAGTTAAATCAAACAACGCATGGCTTTGATGCGGTTGTTGGCTTCACCAAAATGATTGCAGCGGTTGATTTATTTCCTGTAACTCAGTTATTTGCTTGTTTGCCTTTTCCACTAGCACATCCAATTCCATCACTTCAAGCTTCATTTTGCACTTGTTGTGCTCTCCCAAATATTCCATGGGGAGACCATCGGCGTTACCTAAAGCGCAAAGCCCGCTTTCAAAAGTGGCAAAGGAGACTGCCACTTTCACAGCTGTTGAAGATGGTTTTAAAATATCGCTGGCTTGTTATATATATATATATATATATATATATATATATATATATAACAAGAACTCCACTCCAATGACTGCTTGGCCCTCAGCTTTATTTAACACAAAAAAAACAAAAACAAAGGCCCACGTGTTTGAGACTTATAACGTGATGAGACGTCCACTTTGAAAAGTTGCTGAGGCAGGAGTCGGACAGTCAGAGCCACAGTTGGTGTCATTAGCAGTGAGGCAATGCAACCCAAAGCAGCCTAGGGCTGCTCATCTGTACTTGTCACCGAGGCGACTTCATTAGTCACTGTCCAGATGACAGGGCCTCTTGTAAAGGATATCTCACCCCCTGTGGAGAGCCAAGTGTCTTCGTAAATGGGCCGCTGACCTCCAGAGTGTCTCCGATCTTGAGGGGGCAGGGTGCAGAGTGGACAGAGATGAGGAGAGGCCTGGGAGCGGGGTGAGGTGCGTGACAGAAGGGTAGAGCCAGGACAGAGGCTTTTCTTTCTTGGGAATCCTGGGCGCTGACCTGCCCCTGACCCCGTTGTACAATGGAGTTAGCCGACTGGCCATTCCTGAGCGCACAGATAAAATATTTGATTCCTGACTGAGGGGGGGTCCGTGATCCCAATGAAGTCGAATGGGATATCCAGAAGTGATGCACTGATCTGGCGGTTGTTGCTTTGGAGTCGGGACGATTGTTGGAATGTCAGACATGAAATGAGGAGGGGGGGGGGGGGGGGATCCCTGGAAGTGTTTTGATAGGTCTGCCTTTTGAATGTGCCTCCATGCTATGTAAATGACAGCGGCTCTGTCACAGTGTAGGTAACTGTCCAACAAGCCCACGTGTGACGGCTGAATACACTTTGATGTTGACGTTTTGCCAGGATTGTCACAGACGCGAGACTCAGGCACTTTTTTGATGTTCATTTAATGCACCGTTCACTAACAGCGAATTAGATACACTTTGATGATTAGACAGAATCAAAAGCTTTGGAATCAAAAGGGATTTGAAATATCAACCTGTAAATTATACCGTCTTATACAATGTACCAGAGAGCTGTGCATTCTTCGCTTAATTGGCAAGAAGCACATTCTGGTGAAGGGGGCGTACAGTCTGCATTGGTTGGTTTGGAGATCAGAGTTTCAGGTCATTGGCTCCCTAATTCTGGCGTCGTGTTGACGCACAGTGGCTATTAGTAGTCTATACACGCCTGTTCAAATGTAAGGTTTTTGTGATCTCAAAAATATGAAATGAAGACGTCATTTCAAAACGTTTTCAACCAATGACGTCTTACAATTTGTACAACACCATGAGGGGAATTCTGTTTTGCCACTTCACCCCATAATCCAGTCATACGAAGAAGATGGGAGATTGTTGTCACACGTATTAAACAGACAGTACTTGCCAGACATTCCTGCAGTTCCTTCAGTGTTGCTGTAAACCCCGACCAGTTTTGTTCTTGTCTTTTCATACATTTTTGCTGACGAATTCTTGATAATGTCCCGGTCGGGCCATATTTTCTCCACTTGCCTTCACTGTGTTTTGGTGTGTATTTAATGTCTTGGATTCTCTTTTGTACCCTTCTACTGACTGATACCTTTAAACAATGAGAACACTACTAGAACATCTGACATTTATTTGGGATTAGTAAGAGGCGCATTAATTAGTGGCAGATATGTGCTGGTTTCCATTTAACATGAGTTTGAATGTGATTGGTTGAACCTAAACATCACAGTTATTATTATTATTATTTATTTTATTTTTTTTGCACAAACCTGGCATATAAACGGGTGTGTGTGTATGTTTTTCATATGTACTGTGTGTATATCAATTCTATGTGTAGTATACAGCAGCTTCATTCGTGCTAAAAATCTCACCCTACGGGACTATTTGAATGTTCATCCTCTATTCTTGACTGGCCTCAACTGGACCATTTCTAGCAGCCAATTACATGACATTGGAATTTCAATGAAGGTGCTACATCTGCCACAAGTATGCTCCAAGCTCTCCTCATCTACTGTAAAGATTGTAAGGTGTCATCCTTTATTTTGCCCTTAAACTTTGAAAAATTTTCCACCCCGACAACTGCTCAATAGTATTTATGTGCTGTCATGCGGCGACTGCAATCAGCAACTGAAAAACTGTCTCCTCCATCAAAACCGGTCATGGTTTATTCCACTGAGCTCTCCGCCCACACGACTCAAACTTTCATGCAAATATGTCATCTAATTAAAAATGGGACAAGTCCCAAGGGTGTGGGATTGGTCTTATTTCTAAACAATGAATGATAATATAGGGTAACAGTTATGTGATGCTGTTGTTGGGTAATAAGTTACATTTTTACAGGCAGCGACAGAAATTCTTCAAGCAGCCCTGATACAAAACATTGCTTAGCACAATGTCGATGAAAGCAAACTACGATAACAACTAGAGTCATGGCAAATTTTAAAATGAACACCACATGTTGACGTATATGCACACGACCAAGCAATAGCAAATTTCCACACACAGTTTGACGCATTCACGTTGACACTCTGCTGAGTGTGCTCCACCAGTAAAGATGTGCTGTGCCTGCCATGTAATCCGAGGTAGAAGGGGGCTGGCCCAGTAAGTCTCTGATTGTCTGCACTTTAACTCAAACCCTCTCTCATTCATGTGCCCTTTTGTACTCCTCACAAACTGTGCTCAATCGCATTATTATTACAGAGAAAATCGCTCATATTAAGCTTCTGCACTGTCATTTGTACCGCAATTGGAGCTGTGGGCTGTCAAGCAAGCGTGGCAGGACATAAGATCCATGTGAAATGAGATTTGCATAAAGAGTGCTGCTCAGTCATTTATTTATTTTCTTCCGCAACAGAAAAACATAAATAAAACAAGCCAACTGCCTGCTGAATAGGTCCCAGAGGCTGCACCAAACAGGTGTTGCGCAAGGAGTTCATTGTTGATATTACTGTAATAATAATGACCTCATCAAGATTTCAGACATACGTGTGTGTGTGTGTGGGGGGGGGGGGGGGGGGGGGGGTACTGCGGCATGGGAGAGATCTGTCTTCCACTCTATTTTAACATTTTGAATGGCATCAGGACTTTAAAGTGGAAACGGTCCATCATGAGTGGGCCTGCACGATATTGGAAAAATATGATACGCAATATGGATGATGACTCTAGCAATATCGATATTATTGCGATACTTAACATGTACCTAAAGAAATGACATTTTTATTATCCATCTATCTTATCCGTCACCCTTCAAATAGTTTGATCATCAGTCATCAGTTGCATGGTATTTTCCAGACTGCTCAGCCTGTCAACTGTTTCTCATCTGCAGACATCTCTTAAGAAGCACCACAAGCCCAATAAATCAGTATCCCACTGGTCGGCCCCAGAATTGGTGCTGCATACGTGTTTGAGGCCACAACTGCTCTATGTATGGATACGAGGACTCTCGTGTTTGGGGGTGGGGAAAAAAATGCATGTAGCCCAAGTCACTCTACAGCTTAAATTCTTGCCTTGTTCCTGCCTGTCTTTGTCTGTCTTGTCTTGCTACACTGGTGTGTGCTACTTCCTGTAAATGAAATGAGTCTTGGAAAAAAACATACAAAAACTTAGGCATAAGAAAATATTTTTTTGACTGCACTCTTCAGTTTCAGTCGATTCAGTGCCATGAGAATTTAAATGGTTGAAGGGCCAACATGACAAAAATCAATCACAATCAGTTTGGACTGTGTGTAATTGTTGCAATCGACGACAGTAGTCCAACAACACGGCAAACACACATTGGCACCATTTTGCATTCACAGCTCTGCACAAAACTAGTTTCTACATACTGCCACATATTAGCATGCGTAGACCATCACTGCTCTCATCTTTTGGTCCTTTGTGATTGAAAATGTTTGGAAAAACTTTGCAAACTTTTTCAGTGGGCTGGGAAGATGAACCTCTGTGAAAGCTTGAAGACTTTTACATGCCCACTTAAGATTCACATATTACGTGCTTTTACTATATTCCACATCATGTCTACATTTTTTTTCCAACTTTGATAAATTATTAACATATTATTGTTACATGCTCACTGTCTGAGATCATTCATTTGTGTTTTATCTGTTTTCAATAAGGGAACAATGGAATCTTGAGACTTGCCCACCTCTGTGGTGAGCAGGAAACTGTTTATACCCTGGAGCAGGTTTGTTTTTGAGGGAAAGGATAGCGGTAGAAGGGTGTGTGCGGGGGGTTGTAGACCGAGAGGAAGAGGGTTAATCACATTTGCAACAGGACAGGCTTCCCCTTGAAGTAGGAGACAGTGGTAGGAAGCGTCCAGATTTATGACGCTTAGTAGTCAGCTATTGTATCCGCCTTCACCATGGCAGTTGACCAGCAGACAGACAGAGGGGAGAGTGTGAGAAGGCTTGTAAATCACATTGCGAGTGTGGCTCAGACACACACAAACACGTCCAGCCTTATGCTTGCAGTTCATGTGTGAAGGAAGGGCGGTTTAACAGTGGGCCGGTGACGAGACAGAGCTGAAAGTTTGGAATCCATTTCAAGAGTTTTTTTGTTTGATAAGGGGATGATGTGACTGAGATTAGACAAAACAGACATTGTTGTTATTTGGAGTAAAACAATACTAGTACATGAACATGTAGAGTTGAGTTTCACTTAAACTAGTGGCTTTTTTTGTTAGTTGTTTGTTTTTAAGAGCATTTAAATCTTGGGAACATACAGAAGGATCATCTAAAAAATTGGTTTGTCTTGTTTGGACTCTCTGTCTTAATTTGGATTTAGATGCACTGATATCTGAACCGGCCTTTTTTTGTTGTTAATCTATTATTTTTTTATCAACCGCAATCTCAGTCGTGTGCACGACTGTCACTCCACACAAGTGAGAAAAGCACAAAAAGAGGTTGTCATCTGACTCCTCTTCATTCTAATGATCCTCTCTCAGTGCAAATGGCTCTTTCTGTCTCTTTCAAGCACCATTAAGTCCATTTCCTTCACAGGTAATCAGGGGGATGGCTTAACGCGCATCCCGCGCATGTCAGCAAGAGCATGATTGTGTGCATGAAAGTGGAGCCGACAATCACCCAAGCGCCGCATCTTCGGCTTCACTCGTACTGGCGTGTTTGCCATCGATTATGATTCCCCTGTCACACTTGGACGGTTGTGCCCGCATGGACTCTGGACTGGTTTATCCACGCATCCTTGCTGTGGCTATGAGCCCCTTTGCTAAAACGTGTCCAGTGCCGCGTGTGTACACAAGATCTCTGGCCTCAGTGGGGAATGTTTACCCATCTGAAGTCCAACAGTGTCGCACTCCCTCACTGATCTATTTTACGTGACAGGAAAGGATGTCATTTTTAGGAACCCACCTCACATATGAATCAGTATTACGAGATTCTAATAAATGTTAAAATATGTTTTTACGTGGTTCTGTTGGCTTCATGCAAGCCAGATCACCAACTCTGACCGGAACAGTTCATAGACGTGCGTGAATTTGGATGACGATCGACCCCTCCAAATTTGAAACTATGGTCCTCAGTCGGAAAATGCTCTCTCCAGGTCGGGGATCAGGTCCAAGTGGAGGAGTTCAAGTACGTATCTTGGGGTCTTGCTCACGACTGATGGAAAAATGTCACTTTTGTTCATTGTTCAACCTTCGAGTTGGCCTGCGGTTTATGAGTTCATTATAGTTCAACACATTTTTCCACAACCATAGCAAAAAGAGTTTGCTTAAAAATGAACTTTCACTTTTGATGGATTTGAAAATGAGGAGAGGACACCCCCAAGGTGAAGTGTTCTTCTACTTTGATGCATGAATTTTACGATAGGAGTCACAGCACTACTTTAATGGAATTCAAATTCCTTCAGCGGTTTATTGTTTAAAAATACAGAGATTTCGGTTGCTCGGGTTTTATGTCTCGATCTGATGACAGGATTTTCCATAACTCCCCCGTCACTCATTTGCCACCACCCAAAAAAGAAATGTTTGACAACACTTTCGACTCTTTCAACACAAATAATTCACCACCCCAGTCTGTTGGCATCAGCAATTCCATCATGATGCAATAATACTGGACTCACTTGTGAGCAAAAATATGCTCTGCGGGGATGGTGATTCTCCCCTTTGCTATAAAACCAGCTTCTGCCAAGTGCTGATCAGATTTATTGCACTGTCTCTTTGAATGTAGCCAATTCCACTTTAATACGATATTAAAGAATGATGCATGTCTCTGCTTTTAGATGTTCCCATTGAGGGAGTCTCGCCTGTCTATGAGGCCGCTCAAAAGCCAGCACGCGCTGCTGATACCACTGATGTAATGTTCAATATTGATAACGACCCACGGTGGAATGGGATCTGATCATTCAGGGAAACGCAGTGCTTTAAAAAAATAAATAAATAAATAACAAAAAACAATAAAGAAAAAAGGTCCTTATCTGGCTGTAGTTTGACGGAACAGTATCTTATTTTAACTATCGGTCCAATGTGAGTTGAAGCCATCAGGTTTTGCTTGAAACTGCAACACATGTGCTTCTGTTTGTGCCCGTCATGGTGCCTCTTCCTGCCTCTGTGTGCGTCTCCAGTGTCCAGTGTGTCAGCTCTTGTTGATTTCCGCAGGGGAAGTTGCCTCAGTGCTATCCTCAGACAAAGCCCTGACCCAGGGGTTAAGGAATGTGAACCCAACGCTGTGACGATCGAGACTTTCCCTCGGGACGGACTATGCTGAACACCTCATGATCTCACATGCTCGTATGTTCCGCTTTTCACATTTTCATTTCACTCACAATCCTGTCCAGGACAGAAGTCATTTGTCAACTTAGCGAGAGAGTAACACTGAGCCTTTTCTCTGCAAGTGTACACTTGAAAAAAAATATTATTATTATGACTTCCAAAAGGCAATACTTTAGAATGACAATCAAGACATTAGTTGTAGCCTTTCAAGTCCCTTGTGTGTTTTGCCGTACATTCCTCTGGATTGGAAACCATTGTCATTGCCACCAAAACGGCCATAATCACTTTTACGGATGAGCTTGTCGTGAATGGTCAAAGTACAAAGACCAAAAGGCCCTTGTCTCATTTATCACCCACTTTAAGAGAGGGAGAAAGAGGAGGAGGGTGGCTGTCAAAGCAACCATAGCAGAGTTAACCGTAACAGTGGTGGTCTCTCGTCCCCTGAGGCCCAAAGCCATTGCTTAAAGTGGAGAAATAAGACAGCAAAGGAGAGAGGAAGAGAGGAAACAGTGCAAAGACAAAATGCAATAAGAGTTAAATATAGAAAGGAGACCGTGGTTAAAAGAGATGCGGGGTGTTAAGAGAGCCAAAACAGCCTCCGGAGAATTTATGGACAGAGGTGAAGGGTCAGGGTGCTATTAATCATCATGCATGATGAGGATTAAATAGCTCGCTCTAAAGGACAGATGAGAGAACCTGGCCTGAGCAAGGTTTGAAAAAGATTGTTGCGTCTGTCTTCTATTACAGACTGGAGAGGCCTGAGGCCGTACAAAGCCCCCCCCCCCCCCTTGAACTGAGGACAAATTCAGCTCTTGCCCCCTCCCAACCGGCTCTAATGAGCATTTGTGTCACTTAACATCACATTGCAAAAACGTAGCACCACCTTTATGATGACGAATTCTCAAGATAGATGAAGGAAATTGGCCACACAAAAGATTCCAGAAGTCATTTTAGCGCCATACAAATTACACTCCACTGAATGAGTGTCAGGTTTAAATGTTCCACTTTTTTTTTTTTTTTTTTTTTTAAAACAACCTCCTTTTGATCTTTGATGCGCCATGCATTGCATGAATTATGGATCATGCCTCAGTGCAAACATGGTGAGCACCTTCTCGTGCTTAACAGCAGCGTGCTCATCATAAGGAGCTGGCGGACGGCTGTGCACACCCTGCATTGCTTCTGCATGCACAGCAGAGGCGGCTTTATAGTGGTTTCCAAATTGTAATCCTCTGCTTCAATCGGAGTCAAATAAGTGACATGTTTCGATCGTCTGCGTGGCAGGAGGTGCTGCCAAGATGGATGGTGTTTGAATTTGGAAGAAAACTGTCACGGTCTGAACAGATAGAGCAACCACGACAATGAGAGTGAAGTGGTGGAGAGTTAACAGTGCCGTAATGCAGTAAGATTTATGCAAACCGAACGTGATGCTGCTTGTGGAGGGTTTAGCCGAGGGGCGGGGGCTGTGCGCACGGGCACAAACTTTTTTGCATCTCGAATAAATTCATAGATATTTGTGCTATGTTAGCAGATCAGCGAGTTAATGAAGCGAACGTGAGTGGATTTCCTTGAGTTAAAAAAAAAAAAAAAAAAGAATGAATAGCCTGATTAAGTTCACCTGGACCTACAAATTTGAAATCCCAGAATGGATA
This sequence comes from Filicampus tigris, assembly GCF_054856515.1. NCBI lineage: Eukaryota > Metazoa > Chordata > Actinopteri > Syngnathiformes > Syngnathidae > Filicampus > Filicampus tigris. Next base: position 17,700,584 of record NC_141231.1, read on the forward strand.
ATTGACCAATAAGGAAGTCACACTAATTGTCAGAGATTAAACCACCATCATGCAGGATTCTAAGCAAGACCTCAAATCTCTCAAGACTCAAGCAAATCTTGTGAAACTTTAGCTCAGTGAGCATCTACAGACAAAGTATTTTGACTTTATTGGTGATGTCACAACAGCGGTTGTGTGTAAAATAATAGCAGTGTGTCATAAAAGTGAATAAAGCTCAAAATCCTTTTACGTAGTAGCTTTTATGTCTATAAAAGCAAATGAATTGGGAACACTGGACAATCGAGTCCAAATCGAGGAAATGGATCAAAAAGTGTGATAGCTTTAGACAATGAACACAAATGAATATTTACATTTATTCACATGAACTGAAAAATGCTCGAATGTGGGTACCGTAGCTCATGACGATTTGACTCCACTCTACAATTCTTTTCTTGATTTTGCCTGAGAAACTGTATCATCGCACAAGTTCACTATTGGATTAAAGTCTCAGAGAACCTCCCACCGGACTCCCTGATGGACCTGGTTAAACACCTTCTTCAAGTCCACCAAGCACTGAGTGTGAAACCACACTGCTCCACCTGAATCTGAGGTCCCATTTCCATGTGCCTCCCAGGTGGATGCCCCGGGCTGCCTCCCTTTAGGCCCCGCCCTCTGCACGCCCCTGGTGTGAACCTCTCCCAGGCAGATTTGAGCAATTCGAACCAGAACATTTTGATGAAGACAGACAGGCGCACCACATTGCTCAACATAAAGTGAAATGGTTGGAAAAAAAAAATAGATGTAGCTCCAAAACGAGGGCTCAAATTCGATAAGCAGAACAAATACCGGTTATGATTCCATGAAATCCTCACCGCATGGCATGTTTGTTTATTCATTTAATGCTGGTAGCTTCTCCACAGATATAGGCTAATTGCTTCAGCGGTGAGCATGCTAGACAATCTCAACTTGTATGCAGTGAGCCCACAACTTCAATTCAACAGATGTGACCAGGTTAAAATAACAGCAGATAGGCAGCGAGAAGAAGAAGTAGCCGCTGGGGTGCTGAAAGGGGCTGTGCATTGTTTGGGGAAACTGTAAACTGCCGTGGAATCTGTTTAATATCAAGACTAAAACGCATTTTCCCTATGCTGTCGCTCTCGCGCTCTCTTTTAGGAGTGTTGTTGATGTTAGGGTTCATGCAAAGGTTTGGATGCATGGCGTCGCTGCAGCGTGATGCGGGTGTGTAGGAGTCCCCCCTGCGTGGGTCCCTTTGCAGTGCAGCGCCAGTAGTTGGACTTGTGTAGAGGAGAGAGCACGCGAGCCGAGACGAGAGGAGTACAGCAGCTGAGTGAGCAAGTAGAGGTAGAAAGGCGAGACTATTTTACATCGACTTGGCACTTTTAAAGCGCTCCAAAGGCTACTCGAAGAGAGAGAGAGAGAGACAGAGAGAGAAAGAGAGAGAGAGAGAGAGCAGCAGTGCCACTAGCAACAACAACACCTGGTTTGGTGTCTTCGAGCCGCCGGTGGAAAAAGTCCCGAACGCGATCGTCTCAGCTGGCATGAGCTAACCGACCCGACCAGTCAGAGATGGAAACCAAACCGTTCTTGTCATTGGGTGAGTTTGTACATTCCTCGTTACTGTTTTTTTTTTTTTTTTTAAATTCTGCAGTGGCGCGATGTTAGCTTGAAATGTTGTCCTCATGGCGTCTTTTCCTTGCTTCGCTGTTTTTTCTCTCTCAGTTTTTGACAGCGAGTTGCCACACGCCTTGAACTAGAGCATGACCGTTGTCTTTTCCCCCCCTTTTGGAATTGTGAAATGTGGCTTCTGTGGGGCTTCAAAAGACACACGGAGTCGCTCTCGGAGCTGATGACATTCCGCTTTGAGTGACAGACTCGCTCGCGATGTGCGCGCTCCTCGCGTGCGCTTCTTGTTTGAAGTTTACCTCCCAAAACCTCTTCACACCCGTACTTGTTAATCGCTAATATGGCAGGAATTATGATTTATATCAAAGCTTTGCATTTGCTTACTATTCGAACACAAAAGTGTACGCAGACTTTTGAGTGGAACTCAATGGAGGCGGAGTACGCGTTTAATTTTGGGCTCTGAGTTAGTTACGTAACACGACGCTTAGTTTGATGCGGCGCTTGTGTGATTTCTTATAAATAATCCGATAGTGTAGTGTATTTCAAAAATGTTTACACACGACATCTTATAACTACATGAGAATTTGAACTATGTTTATTTCTAGTGCGACACGTTGCTTCACACTTGGGAGCAGAAATTGTATGTTATTTAAAGTGAAAAAAGGGATATTGGTGTATTGATGATTGAGTTCTGTGGTATGGTCTTTTTAATTGATGCATATTTTGCATTTTATATTGTACCGCAATGGGAGAGCCCAACTGGGGACTGGAGTTGAGAATTAGCACTAGCTATAAACTCTATATGCATCACATCAGCTGCAAGCTTCTAACTATGTTTGACTGCATTGTCCCTAAAATACAATAAATATGGTCGAATATAAGATTGTTTTCATTTTGCAATGTAATTGTATTTCATGAAATCCTAGTAAAAAAAAGAATAGAATAGTTCATTTTAAAATTGCACACGAATGCTTAAAAAGGCTTCTTGATGATTTCTACTGTCGTTGCCAGCCGCAAAAGGACAGAGTTGAATTTTCTGAAAAAAAAATGAAGTCCACTTCTGAACTTGTAGTTACATGAAGTCTTGCTTCAGTGTATTTGTTGTCACACTTGCATGCATTTCATTGTAAATCATTAAAGCAGTATGCTACTGTATGCTTGTCAAAGTGACCCTTGTCCCCTGTAGAGGTGATGCAGCACTACGCCGTAGCAGGCCAGCCCTGTTATTTTGTCTTGACTCTTTCATGAGAGCATCATGTTACACCTCGACACGTATCATCAGCCGCCTGTACGCATCGCGGACATTCACGGGGCTTGTGGGACTCGGGGCGGCCTTCTTCGGTTACAGTTTGCTGAAACTGCCCCCCACCCCCTTCGTAGAAGCACTTTATGCCCCAACCTCTTGTGTGCTTTATTGTAGGTGTGCTGTATTGTGTGTCCACACACACGGGAGAGGAATTTCAATTTATCAAAGTAGTCCATCTGTATGCCTGTCCGCATATATAAGTACAGTACAAAAGCAAGCTGTGGTTGATGTAAAGCTCATTGTACAGTAGAGAGCAATTATTAAAGTGATGGTTCTCATATTTTCCCTCAAGACACATCACGTGCTGTATCAGCAGCTTCCTGGTACTACTATCTGCCTGTCCTAATATCACTATTTCTATTTTAACTTGGTCCATCAAAGGTCCACTTGGTGGGTACGATTTGTTAATTGGCCACTTCAAGGACGCTGCTATCTTCCAAGTCCTTGGAAGTATTGATTAGACACTCATTCAGTGTTATTATCTGTCACGCGGCATTAAATGGCAAGTTCACAAATGTCGATCAGTTGTTAGTCGGGCTGGGCGATTTTGCCAGAAAATGAAATCTCAGATTTTTCTCACAGAAAAATGGATTACCGATTTTTTTTCCCGATTTTTCTTTTCTATTTTTCTTTTTCAACTCCTATTGATCAACTCAATCCATGCGCTTCACAAATTTAACATTAAGCTGTAAAGCCGTAATAAATGACTGATCGCAGAGTCTTTTTGTTTGAATGATATGAGGCTTGCGTGAAAGGCTCTTTAAGAATCATCAATGGAACTGTGAATGGATAAGACAAGATTAAAAAAAATGCTGCTCGATTACACAGTGGTGTATACGTCCTCTGGTTTCAATTGTCATTGTGTCATTCATTTCTCTTAATATTGCACAAAAGTTACTGTGTATTTTATTTAAATTAAAAAAAATATATAGGTAGAAAGTAGCACACTCACAAATTCTTAGGGATGTAGAGTAAATTATTGCATTTCAACCTTTACAACAGCAATAGTGCGTGCTCACATTACACTGCTTTGTTTCGTGTATGGAAAAAGACAATTTCATTAACTGATCTCTCCCGTTAATCTTTTGGGGTCATTACAATGTAAAACTGGTGTCACAAAAACAGCGGAAAACTTCATTTTACTACCGGGTATATACATTTGTGATATTTTACCAACAAATGACTCTTGAGTTGCTAACCCGGATTTGAATGACTCCAAAAGGCTCAAGGTCACCTCCACTGTCACAATACCTGAGTCCACCAGCCTTGTCCTCTGTGAGTGCGAAACAAAACACTTTCTTACGAAATGGCAGCGAATCAGTAGCTTTGGCCTGTCCCTGCTTCCCCATAAACTTCTTTTATCACCTGCTAATGAGGGCTTTAGTCTGTAATCAAATTTCCCACTACAGTATTAGCTACTGTATGTAATGCTTTTTATTTGGGGGCGATATGAGGTACGGTAGTATACAAAAACACACACGCAGACGTGACCCTCCCCTCCCGAAAACCAATGAAGTTCATAGTCTTTGATGAGAAAGTGGGATGTGTGTGTGTGTGAGAGACAGAGAGCCACATTCCTTTTCTGGTTGTAACTCAGGAACAAAGGTAATACTGGGAGAGGGTGTCTGTCTTCCGGGACGGGTGTGTGTGTGTGTGCGTGTTTGTGTGTGTGTATTTGTGTGGTGCTGGAAGAGGGCTCATGGAATTACAGCGCCAAAAGCATTTGGCCAAGTTTGTCTTTTATTGCCGTCCAGTTTTGTGTTCCTGATGTGATGCCTTTGCTCCCCCTTTTGAGAGAACAGAGCTGCAGCTGTCATTTTTATTGGGGGGCTGCGGGGGGGGGGCTTTATAGCAAGATTTAATGGCTTAAAGTGACAGCTCTCTCCCGAATTTCACCCATGAGGCCTTCAATTCCGTGCAAAAAAAAGAATGTGCCTACTTCAATTCCCCATTCTTCACTTTACTTATCATCCAAATGAAATACAGAATGAGTCATGCATTATTTATGATCACAGCTATGGTTGCTTAGTAATTAAAAATAAAAGCTAGTAAATGTTTTGTTTGTTGTTGCTAAGAGTGTTGACCACTGTAAAACATTGGTTACAATTAGATGCCATAACTGGTCAGCTTGAGCGCAGTGCGTATTTTACTCTGTTGTGGCTCGTGCTGTCTGTACTCTCGATAGAGAAATCACAGAATGACTCAAAGGCTCAGTCATTATTTGAGCAAAAAAAGCTACGCGCTCACAGGAGGTCTTTATTGATAATGGTTGCAGTGAACTTTGCACCTCAAACCTTGACCTTTGCTCCCCATCTGTTCTATCATTCCAGGAATTTGCCTTTGGCGTTTGGCCTGTTGTTTAAAGTGTTTCAAGACAGTAACGTGCAGATGTTTGCTTTGCCTTTCTCTTTATTTATATTTGCCGCGCATTGCATGTGTTGTCTTTTCATTAAACTCGCCATGCTGTCGCGGTGGTTGATGTTAAAGCAGCAATCAACAATTTCAGTCTTTAATTATATATTTGTTGCAACTTACTTTAGGATAATTTAATGAATGAAACCTCACGCTTGCTACTCTGTTTTTTTTTTACCCAACTGAAGCTTATTTTACCGTTTGTCCACACACAGACAAAATTGTTGGGTCCCTTCCGTTAAAAAAAATAAATCCCAATGGTCTCTGACAAGGCTGGAATTTCCCAAAATGCATATACTGTATAGACAAGCCACAACGCTCCTGGGAGAATGTCCAGATGTGACAAAACTAGAGCTTTCTGGCAAGTCACATTAGCTCTGTGAACACACACAAAAATGAAGCATCCAAAGAACTCTGTAGCAACTGGGCGTCAGAATCTCTCACCACCTCACGCTTCAACTATGCTTCATATTGCTACTTTTTGTATTCACGATTATCAATACATCTTGAATCAATTAATATTTTTCGACACATTAGCGTCACGGGTAGATGGAGCATATTTCAGCGGAGTTTGGGTGACAAACGGGGTACAGGTTACAGATTGATAACCAACCGTTCACACCTATGAGCAATTTTAAGTCTTCAGTTCACCTCAGAAGAGAACATATAAATTCCTTAATTGGCCTGCCTTGGCACTTTTATAATCATTGTGTTAGCATTGTATCGATACTCATAAGAAATGTAGCATTAGCATGTTGCTGTCTTGCTATGTTGGCATACAAACTATTAGCATGTTAGCATTTTAACAACTCTCAGTAGTATAGTACAACACCCGGTGTGAAATCTTTCTCAAATACGTCATGACAGATTTCACTAGTCATGTTGCTCTACGTTAGCATACTGTGCTGGCATAACAAGCCACCGCAGTGGAAAACGTATTATTAATCAGAATCATTTACATCTGTATCGCGATACAGTAATAACAATAACAACAAACGACACATCTAAAAACATCCAATAATGGAAACGAACAGAGCATTTGACTATTCTCAAGTGGACTTCAATGCTCCTGATCAAAAATTTCATTGAAAATCTGTGGAAGCAGCTAAAACATGCTGTCTTCAAACCTAGCGGATTGCTCAAGAGCTGTGGGCCAAAATATCTGTCGACGGTTGAAGAAGTCTCATTGCGGGTCACACAAGTTATTTGATTGCAGCGCCACCATTTTTGTCCAGGACAATTCCATAGTACTTTTTAAAGAATAATTCTGTTACATCACTATTAAAAAAAAAAAGTCAGATTTCCTTAAGTCAATACTCAATCATTGTTTTTGATTTATTACTAGGTTTGTCAGTTTCAAGTTATTTCAGCTGACCATGGTGGGGTTTTCTCTCTCTTTAATGGAAGGGTACCAACAACTCTGGCTATTGCGTTGTGTGGATGCTTCACTCTCACCAGTCATCCCAGCACGATGAGTTTAAGGGTTTATTTCTAGTCCTCTTAAGTGTCTGAATGGCTCTTCCTTGCACTGTCAGTATTCAGGGTGCGTACAGCCACTCTTTTGAAGTGGAAGCGTAGTCTCTGTGGGAATTTGACCAGATCACACCCGTAATTCGCATTGAGAGGAAGGTCGTCTTGCCCTCCTCTTGAGCCAGCGCTTTCCTCTCTTGTTGCGCTTGCACCATAAGCAAGTTACGCAAAGATGAGCAAAAGTGACAAGAGACATAAACAACATACGCGGGGAAGAAGAGTAACGAGAGAATGCACAATATGATCTCGTTGTGTTGTGACATTCAAATGCTGCCAAGAAACCATAAAATCAGTAGCTGTCAGAGGCAGAAAGCCCTCCTTCCTTGCACTCCTCCACATTCTTCATCTTGGCACATTTTCCATCATAAAAACAACTGTCTAATCTTCCTCTCGCGTTGCATTAATGCATGAAGATGACTGCCGTTTCCAGGCTATGTTGTGTTTTGTGATTAAGTTATAAGCACATGGACTTTGTTGCGAAAAGGATGCCAAATCAAGTGGCTTGATATGTTGTGGTTATTTTATTGGTTCTATTTCTTATTAAACAGATGCTCCTGTGCTCTTATTAACGGTGTTGTGTCTGCTGTACGCTTCACACATATGAGATGTGCTGCAGTGCACTAATTGGCAAGCGTCATGGTCCGACATTAACGTTTGGTCCGGTGGCCGGGTAACCTGGCGGCTCAGGGTCAGTGCGCCGCTGTGTTGGGCCGGGCCACCACCTCATTTTAGATGCTGAAATTTCTAAGTCACCACCTAAAATGGCCCAGTAGTGTATTTTGGAATTGACACATTGTCTCTGGTGCCTGTCGTGACTCCCACCAAGACATGGAGGGAAGAGAGGGGCACGTGGCCATATTGCTCATTGGCAGTTTTAAAAGGGAAGACAATCCAGAAATGTTTTTATAAGAATATGTTCTATGCAGGCCCACTAGTTGAAACGCGGCATTCTGATCAATGTTGTGTTTGTGGAATATGAGTTAAGCAGCAAAATACACCCGTTTTTGTTGATCTTTAAGGTCGTTAGTTATTTCCTAATTCTTCCAGAACAAATTTATAAAATTGAAAATGCAAGCTAATCTAATTTTCCAGATTAAAACAAAATGCATAAATTGAGCTTGTTCGTGAAAAAATAGCCCATTGTGGTCGGATGATCCCTTTAATTATTGTTATCCTAACAACATGGCTTTTTGATTGTTCTGAAGCTTTATTTGTTGTTTTAAGTGATGTTTTTTTAAGAGGGATTTTTCCATTCAACCTTTGCTAACACCTGCTCCAAAAAAAAAAAAAAACAATTTCCAGCAGTTAGAGTAACCACAACAGCTGAAAAGGATCACATTGCATTTGTATGTTTTGAGTGTAAATCACCTGGGTTCTTGTTTCTTGTGCTCTACTCGCTTTTGTGTTGAGCGAAAATGTTTCAAGCCATCTTTCGCCACAGAGCTCACGTTTCCACACCAGTGCCTTTTCTGTTGTTCAGCCCAGTGAGTATCTCGTTTCACCTGGATCTGTACTGTATGTACAGAATATGAGCTGGCTCTGAATGTTGCCGCCTGCTGTTTTCCGTGAAGTCTTTGTCGGAATTCACGGTCATTTGGTTTTGTAGGTTTCCCCCTCCCTCTGAGGTTGCCCGGTGGCAATTGATGAAAGTTGAAGCTGTTTCAATGGTATCTCTAATGGTATGTTTGCCATATCCTATGATGGTTTAAGCTTTAATGACTTGAGTGCGTTGCAAAGTGTTCTTCAACTTCTCACAATACCATGATGGGACAACACCCAAGTCTTTGGGATTATAGGTTATGACTGCAATTATGATAAACAGCAGATCCATTAGAGGAGCAACTAAACTGTGTAAAGTACTGATGAGGTTGATACCCAGGGACCTGGAATATATTACTATTGACATGCCGGTTATCGCTGAAACACGATGTATTTGTTTTCAAGAGTTTATTTCACTAATTGCCAAGCAAGAAAAGTACATTTTGTGAAATAACAAGGTTCCCTATGTGGTCTGTTCCGTGGCTTGGAGTAGGCAGAGACTGATTAACTGTTTGTTGACGCCCGCAGGCCTAACATGTTAATACATCCGCCCGGAGTGTAGCCCTTCAGACTTTACACACACCTGTACATCTTGTACACAGGCATACATAGACACACAGTCCGAGCAGCGGTCTGGAGGGCTTTGTCACCAATAGTGAGACACCTTGCCAAGGACGTCTGGTTTTAGGAATGTTCTCAACAGCAGGAAGGTGGAAGGGTGCTAATGCTGGATGGGGAGGGGCAAGAAAAACACTACGAGCATTGCAACTTGGTTTTGTGAGATGAATGGACTACAAACCTTTCATTCCACCTTGAGGGCTTTTTTTTTTTGCAAAGTGAAATAATTTTTATTTTGATCTGTACTCTTTGGAAAATTACAGATTTTTTACTGTTGTGTGACTATGATTTTTTTTTTGTCTTTTCCAAAACCAGAAATGTATTTTCTGTATGTTTAAAAAACATTTTTGATACATGAAACCGGCAAGTGGAGCCTTCTGAATAGTATTTAACTTTTGGTATGAACATTTAAAGCAATTCTTTACTTATGAAATCATATGCTACCTCCATGAGGCAATGGGTTTTTGTTATAACAACAACAATAATAACAATAATAATAGTAATAATGATAATAATAATAATAATAATAATAATAATAATAATAATAATAATAATAATAATAATAATAATAGACTTGCTTTTGAGGCTGTATTTTCATCACCATTTCTTAGTTGGTAACATTCTACCTTTTAGTTCAAAGCCAAGTCCTTAAGGACGAGAACTTGCTGTCCCAACCGGCGATGCAAAACCGAATAACGATGTACATTCTGGATGTATGATGGATGTATAATAAAACTAGCCTCATAAAAGTTGAAAACCTTTATTGATGTTAGGTGTTGCTATCCCCCAAAAATTGGAGCAACCAGGTAAGGTTGGCCAACAGAGACAGGCCGGCGCCCAAGCGCTAGCAGTTGTCTTTTGTCATTGTGAGATGCATGCCAAAGTGCTGACTGTCCCCCGCTCTAACGGCTCAGACAAGTTCAATGGTTACTTACAGCATTCTTACACTTGTAAGAATAAGTTGCTTGAGTATCTTTACAGCTGGACTGGCTGGTATAAAGTGCTCTCTCTCTCTCTCTCTCTCTCTCTCTCTCTCTCTCTCTCTCTCTCTCTCTCTCTCTCTCTCTCTCTCTCTATATATATATATATATATATATATATATATATATATATATATATATATATATATATATCCATCCATCCATTATCTGTACCGCTTCTCCTCACAAGGGTCGCGGGGCGTGCTGGAGCCTATCCCAGCTGTCTTTGGGCAGTAGGCGGGGGACACCCTGAACTGGTTGCCAGCCAATCGCAGGGCACACAGAGACAAACAACCGCACTCACAATCACACCTAGGGGCAATTTAGAGTATCCAATCAACTTACCATGCATGTTTTTGGAATGTGGGAGGAAACCGGAGTGCCCGGAGAAAACCCACGCAGGCACGGGGAGAACATGCAAACTCCACACAGGGAGGCCGGAGCCGGGATCGAACCCACGACCTCTGAACTGTGAGGCGGACGTGCTAACCAGTCGACCACCGTGCCGCCTATATATATATATATATATATATATATGTATATATATATATATATATATATATATATATATATATATATATATATATATATATATATATATATATATATATATATATATATAGTATACATACACACATATGTGTGTTTGTTTGTGTGTATGGGGTCACTATCCCCCGCAAATAGCGGGGGGTCTACTGTACATGTATATGGATGCCGCCCGTAATATAAGTGCTAGAGCTTGTCATGTAGTGACGTTGTGCTTGTGTATGTGGAGCAGCTGAGAATCTTGTGTGCTGTCTGGAAGAGGCAAGGTCAGGAGGTTGTGGCTGGGTCACGCTCCGTGGGAGCGAAGCAGCCTCTACAGTCATGACAGCAAAGAGGCCGAGGCGAACGGAAGTCAGAAGCATGCTGTTTTTATTTAGCTTCCCTCGGTACTTAATTCATTGATTCACCGCAGCCAACATCACATCCAAGATAATTGTTAATTGTTCTAAAGAGCAATATACAAGTCACCAAATCAGCTGCACACACACAAGCACGCACGCGTGCACGCACATTTTGTGTATGAGAGTCGCCCTTTATTATAGGATCCTTGTGAATGCGAAGTTGCTCTGATAGCTACTAAAGTCTTGACTTAAAATCAGAGAATAGTGATATGAACGAAGGAGGGGTTATTGTGTTGTTGAAAGAAAAGAGTGAAAGGAAAGAAAGGATTTGGAGGAACAAGCAGAAGGAGGGAATAAATGGGATACACACATCTGGATTTCCTCAACACAATATTTGTGCAACATCTGGAACAATTCCCTGGAATTTTAAGGGTCCCCTCCTTACATTTCAGTTATGTTTTCCCCTTCTTTTCAGCCCCGCAACCCCCACCCCAATGTTTTCTGCATCTTCAAAGTCTTGCACCTTGATCCAGCAGGCACGTAAATATTCACGTTGAAACGCATGTTGAGCCGATGCAGACTTTATAGTGGCTCAAATTGTACCCATGTGACCAACTTTTCTCAGTGCAGGGCCCAACTAATTAAGTGGCACCGGGCTGTGAATTTAGACCTTTTCCAGACATGGGCCGAGCACAAGCCCTCATAAAAATGGAGGGGGGAGACTTGCAGAATTCCCCACCTTCCACTGACAGTAAACTTTAAACCATTGCATGAAAAATAAAGTCTGGGTGTAATTTCACCGAGACTTGAAATGTGAAACATTTGAGGTTTTGTAAATTCTAAACAATATACACAACAATCAGGTCAAAATAGATTTTTTTCAGCGCCACGTTTAGACAACAACATTGTCAAAACAAAACTTTCTCACACACACCAGCAAGTACGACAATGTACAATGACACCTGCCCCACCCTCTTTGCAGTTCACTATTTTCTTTTAAATGTGAGCACCTTCCTCACCTATTTGCTGAAAAACATGTATTACTGTATCAGTTTTCTGTTGAAAACATGAATTAATTTGTTTCCTACTGTTGTGCCTTTCCAGCTCTGGGTAAGACACCCCGGCCTGATTGCTAGTCAGTTGCAGGTTACAGAGAAACCATTCACACACTGATCTTAGATTCAACCTAGGACCTGTGTGAACCACCTGTGCCACATGTTGAAATGGCTGTTGTGAAAATGTCCCTTTGCTTTTGTGGACCATGCATTAGTTTGTAATGGAATAAAAAGGTTGTATAATAACGGGCCTTTGGGATGTTACCTCCCAAGAGGGACCAAAGAGGCCTTTGGACTAAATCATCACTTTATTTGACTGAGGCGATAGTGCTACCTAGGAGAGGCGCAGTGACGCTCGAGTTTTTCCTCAGCAGTGAGATCACAGGAGCACTTCTCTCTTCACTCGCCGCCTGTTCATTAGTGATGAAGATTTCGACATGCTCTGAGCACCTCCTGTCTTACCTGGGTGAAGCCCCTCAGGAGTTCCTGGTGTTGCTGATGGGCAAGTAGCTTTGACTCAGAGGGAAAGCAGAAGCGCTCTGAGGTACATGCTAATGTTGCGAGTTTGCTGATCAAAAGGAGATGTCTCATGGTCTCCCAGTGATCTGACGTTTACTGACGATGGGTCCCCCCTGAGAGATGTATTGCCCACTGGTTGGTAGGGGGCATTGATCCACCGCTGTTGAACTGTGATAGCAACAGCATTAGCCAAAGTTTTAGCACAACCACGTCCACTTGATTGACTAGCGATGTTTATAGCTTTTTTTTCTGTCAGAGGAGAAGGAGTTGGACCTTTTCTTCTCTGTTGTGCCATGGCGCGAATGAAGCAGCTACATTCTTATCCCACCATCAAATTGACGCAAGAAACACGAGGCAAAGCGACATCTGTACGTTGTTAGTATGAAAATGGCTTCAAGCACATCTGACCACGGAGCTTGAAGGAGCTGCCAGCTGTACGCACGTCTATATTTAACAATCACCCATCCTCCCTGATTCCCTGGCTGCTCAAGAACTACTGGGGTAATGCTAGATGCTAAGCTAATTTGTCTTTATCCAGCTACAAGCTGGGGCTTTGTTGCTAGTATGGCTACACTGTCCTTCCATAACGCGCAGCTGCTCTTCTATGTCACTAATCTTCACTTCCCTGGCAGCTAATAAGCTATAGTACCTATATAGCCTGTTCTGACAAGTACCGTGACCAGTAAAGGAGGATGAGGAGTAGCTATTCATGAGACACACCTGGCAAAAAGAGAAAACACGAAAAGGTGGGGAAGCGATGCTAACCACTAAGCTAATGTGAAATGTTAAGTAGCAAAACACCAGACTATGACCGTAGGTGCTACAGTCCCCTTTTGACAGAAGTATGGCCGTAACTGCAACAAAAGCAATGAACAATTGAGTATTTTCGTTGCCAGGCCATGTACTGAATCATGTTGTCTTTTCTACAATGTCCACAGATGTGGCCGCTGCACCAATGTGCAATATTTTCCCTGTGCCTTCAGTTTATTGTGTGTGCCTCTCTCTTAAGCAAAGTGACCTCACTCTTACTCATCCACTTGACCAGCTGTGTATCTCTCTGATCTGAATTAGGTTTGTTGTTTTGGACCTTATATTTTGAGTGGTGCACCATTGTTGAGGTCTAAACGGATCTGACAGTTTGTCTCTCTTGGTCAGTAATTGTTATCTGAGTTAAGAGTTTTTACCCCTCAAGGCATCTTTTGTATTTTTAGAGCTGCCCTATGCTACAATGGCTCAGTGCCTCTTGCAGCATTTGCAGGTAAATGCGCCGTGATGTCATCAGTGACATTTCAATGGAAGAAGTCTCCACAATATGACCTCAAAAATGGACTAACCTCTTGACTTGAACTCCACCACAGTGAAATGAATGCACTGAACTTGAATCAGATTTGAGTCTTTGTAAGGCAAAATTTTGCTACAGTGCAGATGCACTTTGTGTCCGATTGTTGACCTGTTGACTGAATGTACTGTTTTTGGGGTTTGATATTATCTATCCATCTATCTATCTATCTATCTATCTATCTATCTATCTATCTATCTATCTATCTATCTATCTATCTATCTATCTATCTATCTAACTAATCCAATCTAATCTGTCGGTGTGAAGAGCTTTGTGTGAGTCAGCGGTATTACATCATATTGATTGGCCTGAATCCGGTGGGGCACTCCACCTGCTGTTCACTTATAGAGCATTAAGGACTCAAAGATTTCTGTTCAGTTCTCCGATGTCTCAGTCACCCAGTGACGCACACATTCACACACAAACATGCTCTCACCATCCTCAAATGGACTGTTGTAGATGTCATTGACTGTGCTGTGGGGATTGAATGGCCATCACTTTAGCTGACATGATAGACACCTCGTTCAGTGCCCCTTAGTCTTATACAAGGGCGCTGCTAGGGGATTTGGGGTCCTGTTAAATGCATATAACTTTGAGCTTCGCTACTTCAATTCCGCAAATTGGAAATGATATTCTCTAGGACTCACTCTCATCATTCCACCAGGGGATTTAAGAATCCCGCTGCAGGGTGCTCTCACTTGCTATTTCGGCATCTTAATAAAAGCGAAAACATGTGTTCGCCCCCTGGTGGTTGGCTGACTACTAGTTGAGAAAGTTTTTGATAAGATGCGCAGCAGAGCTGAGCCCACATTTTAAATGAAAACATCGCAGAGGTTAATTTGAAATGATCACATTTAAAATTCGATCGGTTAAGTTTATCGGAATACAGCCGTTTTAGTGAATGACGCTGGCTGTCGGTGTATAAGACCCGAAACATCCAATGACGCTGTTTTTTTTCTCTTTTAACATTTTCCCGTCCTCCGCCATCACGTAGTATAATGGACAGTGTATGTTCCGGTTGTTATAGCCTGCCATTATGAGGCTGTCTCACGCTGGAACTGTGCTCACTCCTGTTATGATCATTTTCATGCTATCTAAGGCTTTTGCTTTGTTTCTCGTCTCAGAGGGAATGGCTCACTCTAGTCTTTAATACTCAGTTTTTGTGCTCACTGAAAAGCCTTGCTTCCCACCAGAATACAGTAAAGCATCACACTAGTTATGCTGAGCCTCATCCCCATGGAAGAGAAATAATTTATAAAATGAAATCTACATTTGTTGTGTAAATGACCACATGCTGTAGGATATTTAATCCTGCCTGCAGTCGATCCCAGTCATGTGACTTGACCTAGTTTTGTTTGCCTCCGTGTGCCTGTCTCTTCTCTTTTTCTCTTTCATTCTCTTCCTGGCCCTTTCACTTTTTGAAACTGTGTCTATGAGTTGTTTTACTCCCCTGTTCTCCATAACCCTTCTTCTCTTCTTACCTCGATATTGTCCACTCTTACTATTATCGGCATGTACTTGACGGATTCAAAATGAGTGAAATGTGTTTCTTGGTGCAGTATGGTGTATCATTATATCCTTGGGCTGCATACCGGGTTCAAAATCATAAATCTTTCATGTGAAGGGAGTGCCTCTCAAAAATGATTGCCATGTGACAGTGCCGAATGATTTTTACTGACGTCAGTCATGCCATCAAACTCAACTTTGTTTTAATGGAAGACAGTGATGTAGAATCAATTCTTTTTTTGAAACACCAGCCCAACAGTCCCCAACACATCCGACTAGACTTTTGTTTTTCATGAAGTAGCCTGTAAAGAAGTACTCCACACTCGGTCTTCAGTTTTCCACTGAATTTCATTACTTCGGTGTTATGCCCTTCCCTTGACCTGCCGGTCAATTCATCATTCAACCTACCATAAAAACTTGTTGCTGTAATATATGTGCTACATTCCCTTGCTGGTCATATATTTTGCTTATTTCAGCTAGTTATATGCATTTTTCATTGGAACAGATGTAATATTGCTCTTTTTTTTCATTCATTTTTTCCATATAAATAATAATGAACTGTACAGTGACATAAGATGCGTTATTGAGCCTTCAGCTGTGAAGACTTTGCCAAGTAACCTGCTTGGCAAAGTCTTCGGGTAGATGACACACTGACCCCTTGGAATGTGTGGCATGTATTCATTCTCGAAGAGCACACATATCTGGAGCTTTGGAATCAAACTGTAACCTAAAGAAAACCCTAACTATCTTTGTGAGAACAATACATTCCACATGCCAGTAATGTAGCACATGATTATATGATGATTATAGCTCTCCAGGCTAATTTTTGGATTGTTGGATTTTTTTTTTTTTTAATTGTAGGTAGTTTTTATTCTGGATTTACAATATATCCTAAGCAGCCAAGATGCTATGTATTTATTTAACTGTGACATTAAAATACAGTCGCATCTAGTCATTGAGTTTTAAGATTTGACGCCCTTGACAAGATGATTGCAATATTTTTCTCCACTGGAGTCAAGTCCACTATGTCAATGTCCCATTCATAGTTAATGTGTCCATATTAGAGGCAGTTGTAGCCATAGAACACATTATATACTATGTCTATTCTGGCCGGTAATTTTACTCTTACTCAATTTTGGTGTATTTAATTGTCTTTGCTTTCAGTGCACGTTGATGCAAAACAGGTGCGGTGCCAGATGTTTTTGTTTCATGCTTTAAATTATGTACCACTTCCATCACCTAAGATTCTTACTCCTGTGATGTGTGTGTGACTTGTTTAACCATGTTACGTTTTACAGATGGATATTATTTTTGAAAGCAGACGGACCGGATTTTCTCATTTCTCAAGTCGTTTCAGAGGTACAAGTCTCAGCATTTGTGTTGCAAAATGTAAAGCTTACAGAAAAACAAACACAAACTTGGACAAACCACGTTTTTGCCTTCACGACTCGATTTGAGAACATTAACCAAGACTGGCTGAATCAGTCAGTGATATTGTACGCCTTGAATTAGGCATGCATCAAACTTGATTGGTGAATCTGGGTCAGATTTTATAGAATTTATTGTTCTAAGCCAAGAATGAAGAATGTGGTTTGCGGCGCAGGTTCATCCTTGTGCTTTGTCCTTGGCTCTTTGTATATGTTTACATTTTCAATGTGTTATTTTGAGATGTACTGTGCTAAAGTAGCAGTGGGGGGTGGCGTTAATGACTGGCAGAATATGTTCTCCCGTAGAGATGCTAACACGGGTGTGCGGTGTCAATTCAGCGGGCTAACAGGAAGCGTGCTCCTGCACCTTCTGGTGGGAGTGAGGCAGATGAGTGGGGCACAGGTCGCAAAGCAACTTCCACGCATCGTTTTCTGCCTTGGAGCACCTCTACACCGATGTGTTACATTTCACTCTGCATGCATCTCAGTCTTCACTGTGAAGTCGAGCTTTATTTCAACATTAGTCGCTGGAGGTAATTCTCTTTGATCACTCCATAACGTCAGCTACGATCAAGGAAAATGAAGGCCAAAACTAATTGCAATGCATATTTACAGGGAAAAATAGGATTTTTGATGCTGGTTTGGGTGATTATAAGAAAATATTGGACAAATATCCAATGGCCAATCCATTCGACTAGGACTCGACAAGATAGTTTTAGCACTGCTGCTCTGGTTGTGATATTTCACAGTCGATAAAGGGTCAGCGGCTGCCAAGACGTCATCATGTGAAAAGCTACTGTGTGCAAAAGTGGTGTGGCCCTTGATTTTTATGTTCTGTGTCTGTCTGTCCCCGAGTCAAAGCAGCCTCTTTGTGCCCGTGCAGCTTTTTTGGAAGTCTAATCACACAAATTTGATTAGAGTCATTTTCCTGAGAACTGCTGGGCCCGCAGTGTGGCCCCTTGTTCCCTTATTTGCCCCCAAGTAAGGTTTTGACGTGCAGTGGCAGACTTTGAATTGACCCATTTTGTTTCTTCCCCTCTAACCTCATTTGCTGCACTCTTTTAGTTTTTCTTCCCCTTTTTGCAACTTATGCCCCCTTCTGTCTCACATTGTTGTGTTTGCCTTTGCCTCCATGTCACAACAAAATAAATAATCAGGAGCTGCCACTTTCATGTACTCCAATGCTGGGCTCCTGTTGCTTTAAATGAATAGCTTTCACATTGAAGAAAACCTGAGTCGCCATCGAGTTTGGTGCAAATTAGTTAGGACTGTATTGTGAGGTGGACATGATGAATAGTTATGATGCTGTTTGATTACAGTCTAGTTAGTTTTGTCAGTGATGAACGTGTAGCCAAAAAACTACATGGCATAATGATATAAATAACGTTGAGGTGATGGGTTGCAAAAGAAATAATCCCTTCACTGTCCTGTTCTCTGTTTTCCATACATTTTGTCTGTTTTAAGGTGCAGGTAGTGGGCAGGATTGTTAGTAGGCATGCGCTGCTCAGTGACAACAGTCCTCAAACTGTGGTTGAATAGGTGGTGTTCAGTTATACCTTTTCCACAGAAGGCTTGCTGCTTTAAATGCCATGCCACGCCACAGCAACTGCCACTTTCATTTCTTTGTATCTTCGAATGTGCCTTTTTTTTTGTTGCAGAAAGGTGCTCTTGTTCATTTCAAAAGTGTCCTACCCTAGCTCTCGCAAAACACAGTCACTTAATAAGTGATTCAGTCAATCTCTGCACTTAAGGTTTTTATTGCCAGATCAGACCACAACAGCAATTCAGTTTGGGACACTAGGGACAATGAAGAGAAATAAATATTGGTTCTTTTGGTAAAGGATGTGTTCCTGTCGGTGATTTGGTTTGTTTTGTCTTAAACTGACAATTGTGTCTTCAAACCAAGGTCTGTGCATCTGCTTTTCTTTATTATGACTATGTTCTATCTTTGAGTGAAAGAGGCCTTCAAATTTCCTAATTCAACTGAGGCAGAACGGTTTAGGGCCAGAGATTAGCATTAGCACTGCTTTTTAAAGTTATTTAAAAAAAATAAATGAATGTGTCTTGCAACTACAACGAAATTCATGGAAATAAATAAATAACAGTAACCATCCATTATAATTCACAGAAAATGATATCACGATTATACTGTTCGACATTATCCAACAATTACTTAGCGTAAAAGGAAAACAAGTAACAAGTAGGGATAACGCTAACTATTGGACCGATTTTGGGAAATAAATGAAATTGCATCCATTGGTCTGATTTCAACAAAACTGGACTGATAACCAAACCCGCCCTCATATACAGTAACATTGGTGACATAAATCGTTAATTAATTGTTGTTAATTGTTGTGATTCAATATTTTCATCTGAATCTGCATTCATACGGCAACAATGCTGTTGTTATGTACCAGGTAGTCCTTTTTGGAGCACATATCCCTTATAGTGAACTAGTGGGGTTGATATAAAATGAAGGGTTTGGCTAGGTCCTTAGTCTGCTATAAGGTACACAAATGGATACAAATGTCTGTCCGCACTTCATCTTTTATTTTTAAGTAATGTTAGCCAATTTAAAATGGTGAAAATAGCAACTTACTGTATGTCTGAGAATTGTTGCAAAACTCTGTCTATGTCCTAGTTTTGCGGAAGCTGTGTGGCGTAATTGTCGCCTGTATTTAACGTTGGGGCTTATTCATATTCCAGTTCCTAAAAATTCAGACCTGGGCCAGTTTAGTACTGGCGCTCCATACCACCCCAAATGACCACCCAATAACACTGCAGTTACTGGTGTGGAGTATTATTTAAAGTTTATTTTGCATGTATGGATGTAGAAGCCATGACAGAATTTTCTTCAACAGTCTGAATAGTCACTGCTAAGACGAAAATAATAATTTAAACAAAACATTGTATTTCTATTTCCTTTCCTGACCTTGTGAGGATTCCATCAAAATAAAATGTATCTGTTTGGGTGAGTGTGGGAGAACTCTCAAGTGCCCTGGACTGTTGCACAGGACAGACAAAAGGAAGGACAAACTTGTTCTTTTACAGGTTGTCTTGTCACAAAAGAGGCTTTCAGGCTTGCTGTGGAATAGTGCCCATGTTGAATGACATTCAAGTTGAAAACTGTGGCGATTGATGACTGCTCTGTTGGCGTGTCCTTCGGAGCCCTACCGAGATATTTTACCCTGGAGTCCTATATGGCAAAGCCTTTTTTTATTGCGATACATTAAGGGCCCAGTGAACTTTGACCTTGGGCTTGATCCCCTTGGCGACACAGGACAGGAACAATCAGTAGGAGAGGTGGGTTGCAATACCTTAAACTCTCATAAATGCCTCGGTGTACAGTACTTCATTCAAAGAAGACATTGTGGGAGTCTTGTAAAATCTGAAAGCACTTTCACTGATGTGTTTGTGATAAATGAGTATTGACTGTTCATTCCTTTTTTTTCATGTCAGAGTAACTCTTTCACCAAATCTATCAGAATGTTGTCAACAATTCGAATATATACGTCAGTTCAGTTTCTTTAAAGCGGAAGTCAACGCAAACATTTTTTTTCAAGAATATGTTCTAAGCAAGTCCACTAGTTCAAAAAGGGCATTCTGATAAATATTGCGTTTGTGGAATAAGTGTTAATCCAGTCGTTTTCAGCCATCTGTGGGGACGGCCATTTTGTCTTCAAGACTGCTCACAATGACCAATCACAGCTCAGATTCAGAAAACAGGTCAGCCGTGATTGGTCGTTGTGAGCAGTTGTGATGTCATTTTCAGTCGAAAGAAGACAAAATGGCCGCCACCAGAAATGGCTAAAAACGAGTGCATTTTTCTGCTTAACTTATATTCCACAAACGCAAAATTAATCAGAATGCCGTATTTCAACTAGTGGGCCTGCTGGGAACATATTATTGAAAAAAAATATGTTTGGGTTGACTTCCGCTTTAATGAGTAAAAGCTGTGTGTTAATGCAGATACTTGAGCTTGTCCCGGAAGACTGTTTCATGCAATTTTAAAGCTAACAGGGTCTTCTCTGCTTAGAAGTGAAAAAAAAAAAAGATCAAGCATTTCTGTAATCAAAGTCCTGCTGATGTGAGCAAACATACCATATAATGATCCAGTGCGATAAAGTGCTTTTAATGATGGGACGTGTACCAACCATACCAAAGATGACAGCCAGGTGATTTATGAACATTAACTCACCTGTTGTCGTGATACCACTGATGACAGAGCTGTGACTTAGATAAGATTTAATGCACACTACTTAACCAGCTAAAGCCGGGATGACATCAGGTGCTGAACCTGCACATACACGTTGAAGACAGCAAAGCTACTTTATCATTTACCTCAAGGCTTGCTAAGTAATGCCCTGTAGCCAGAGTAATTCATGAAGGTATTTGTTTTAAACAGATGTACTATTTAAACATCATTGAAAGATTGGAAAGAGATTGCATTATATTCCCTTTAATCTCCCTAGTGGTTGCTGTTGTTGATCAACCCGTTCTTTTTCTTGTCATTTCCCATCAATATTAGTTCAATCTTTAAACACATTCTTAATATTCACACTTGTAGGAGCACACATTTGTAATCCTTCCAAAGCACTCAATGCCAGAACCGTAGACATGGGGAACTAATTCAATACCCCTTTGCCTATTTTAAAATGTCACTCTACGAACTCATCTGGAGTGGCATGTTTTCCACAGTGGAAATAAATGGGCTCTATTGGTGGTCACACAACCACGTTATGACCTGTGGATTGTGATATTTTGATGGAAATCTAAAGTTTCTCATGAGAATTGTATGCCAGTTTGGATTTACCCAGGAGATAGATGAGAGCCACGCTGTCAATAAATACAGTGTATATTTTACCAGTTTGGAGACAGAAAGTGAACTTTGCATAAAAGCAACAGTATCAAAAATGAAAGACCATATAATCAGATTTTTTTCCAAAGGTTTTGATATTTTTGTAACTGTAATATTGTGATCCTGACATACACCTGTCTTGATTCTCATATGAACGTAGTGACATTACATTCTTCAACCATAGGCTTTGATATGATGTCTGGCTTCCCGTTTTGCAGCTATAACAGCTTCAATCCATGTGGGAAGGTTTTGGATAAGGTGTAGGAGTGTGTCAATGGGAATTTTTGACAATTCTTCCAGTAACACATTTGTGAGGTCACACACTGATGTAGGATGAGATCACTTGGCTGTCAGTCTCCACTCTTAATTGATGTTCTGTCGGGCTGAGGTCAGGACTTTGTGCAGGCCTGTCGAGTTCATCCTCTCCAAAGTCCCTCATCCATGTCGTTATGGACCTTGCCGTGTGCACCGGTGCACAATCATGTTGGAACAGATAGGGGGCCATCCCAAAATGTTTCCACTAAGTTTCCAGCATACCAAAAGATTTTGGGCGATTTTGTGCTCGGGAACGGTCGCCTCAATGAAATTAAATCCAGTGTTTTGTTGAATAAAGCTGGCGGAACTCAGATGCTAATTATAAAAACACTTGAACTTTTTGGGACTTTGATTTTTTTTTTTTTTGCATTCAATATTACATCAACCATGGTGATGTTCTGGTCTCTCTCATACTCCTTTCTATATATCGTAATAGGCTGTGTTCTTTCTCTGGATCAAATTGGACTCAGGAAAATAAATTTACATCAGTCTTTAATCCGTCGTTTCTAAAACGTTTCGCGTCATTCATCAGTCGTCTGCAAAACAAGAGTCCGTCAGTTACATACTGTTCCTTCAGTTTAACGGAATGCCTACTTCTGGAAATTAAGTGTAACAAAACAGGCCCGTATGTAGCTAGGCAGCAAAGTTACTTGACTTTGACTTTTACTGTTAAATGGTAGTTGAACATCGGATTGGGCCATCTCATTGACGCATTTCACAGCCAGAGGCAGAACATTTAAGCCACAATATGTAAAATATCCTCATGCAGGCCTTGTATTCCAGTGGAATGAGAAACACAATTAATCATTTTTTGAAAAAAAAATGTTTTTTTTTTGTAACTTTAAAGTGTTTTAAACTGTTACTTTTTTTCTACTGTTGAATTATGGATGGACCTAATCTCATGAGGCTTAAGGTATCCAGTCTGTAGTTTGTGGAGGTCTGTCTCAGAACAGGAATGTGAATGTTGCGTGGGGCCACAAAACTTCAGCATATATTACGAAGTACATGCTTCCTTAGTATGTCTCAACCAGGTGAATTTGCTCTATGTTTGGGGGTAAAACAGGAAAGATTAGGGAAAAGTAACATTCGGCTTGGGGTTAACTTACAATGGCTTCAATAGAACGTTTTAAAACAGCATGATCTCCATTCTTCTTTGAACAGTTTTCGGAGCAACTTCCAACTGTTTTTCATACAGTTGCTCTTGCAATTCCAGTTAAAAATGACACCCAACTTGCATGGTGTCAGCTTTTAGTGCCGAAGGCGGCCCAAAAATACAGAGGAGATGGCTGCCTCTAAATTTTATATGCAGGAAAAACCCTAGTAATTGGAGTAATATTGCTTGAATAACAATAGAGCACAAACAAGTCAAGAAATAAATGCCAGCAACAATCCCGTGTCACATTTTGCTGTATGTATTCATCTACCCTTTTATTGATTGTTCAGACTTTGGATGGGATGGTGAGTTGGAACCCCAAGAGGCCTGAAACCCTAATTTGACATTTTTGACAGAGCTATTGGAACTGCAGCCATTTGCATTGTCGATTCCTCTCCGCCAGGGTTAAGGAGCATTTTGGCCATTGTGGCGCTCTCGAGGGCACTTTCTTTGCTGACAGGGGTTGACGAGTGCTGAGCTGATGTTTTGCCACTGGCGATGAGGTTAGAGGCCGCGTGCACAGCTGTAAATGTGAAAGGTTGATTGGGTCAAACTGTGGTCTTGGGCTGGCACTATCGTGATCCTCAGACAAAGGGCCCAGTAAGGCACATATGGCATGCTTGTTCGTGTTTTTCACTTGGTGAGCTGGAGTCTATACCAGCTGACTGGCAGGAGCCGCTGGACACCCTTGACTGGTTGCCAGTTAGGCACAGGGCACATATTGACAGACTCACACTCCCATTCACACCTTTAGACAATCCAGAGACTTACAGTAAGCTTAACCTACCATGTATCCTAGGGATGGATCGATTATGGGCCGGGCCGATTATGCTTGTTGCTATTTTTGCTCAATTACCTCTTCATGAGCCTCTCCTCCACTCCATTGCCACTTATTTTGAATTCACAATCACAATAATCATCATTTTCTTATGTCATTACAGGGTTCCTGAAGCCCCAGTGCTCGTTAGCTCCTCCAATGCAGCGAGGCCGCTCAAACGAAGCCTGTTCCTGTTTCAGTGGCATGTGTTCCCTCCATCAGCGTCGCCTATCGTCCGGTAAAGTTGTCTATCTCCACAAACCTGTTCTACCAGTGTGCTTGTTAGTTCCAGGAGAACAAAAAGAGGAAAATCCACTCAGTGAATGTACAGATAAGGAATACATACGATGGGTTGTGTTGCCGTATGAAAGAATTGATTGTTTTATAATTGGCCAGCAGAACATAAATATTTACTGATTTCTATCAGTAGGAACCTGCAGTTAACAACCAAACCAACATTTTATCTAACATACAGTAATTTATGAATTGCTCATGAAAGATGTGAGTACTACTGGTATAAATATAAAAATATGCTCATTTTGCATGTGGAGTTTTATGCAATACAATCTAATTAAGGCCTGATCAAAACACTGAGGATATGCTCTGCAATTATCACTTTTGAAATCAGGTGTATTGTGTAATAAAATCAACTAGTGGAAAAGGGTTACAAGTTTGTACTGCACACACAACTGCCTTAAAGATTGCCCTTGAGGCCTTTTTGGAGACATCACTGTGCTTGGTTGGTATGATTTAGGGTGTGTTTACACGCTGAGCGCCAGTGATTAACATGGTAACAGAGGTGCTGTGAAAATAGTCTCATCCTGAATGCACCTCAGTCTTCATCACAAGCACGCTGGGTCTGACATTATTCGGAAAAAAAAAAAAAACTTGTCTGTTTGTCATCTAATCATTGAGGATGTTCCAACTCCGAACGTGGAGTTGTTACTGACACGTTAATCACACTATAGTGAAGGCTCACTTGTGAAGCAATGCAATGTCCTGTGACTCAGTGGCTACGTTTACATGGACACATTTATCTGGATTAAATGCCCAATCGGACCCAAAACGCTTCATGTACACACCCCATTCTGAATTTTATGATCCGATCAAGCCCATTCCGATCATGATTTATCCTGAACGAGAGAGGTATATTCCCGGAAGATAGCAAAAGCAGAGCGAGTGTTATACTGTTTGTTGTTTGATTCAATAATGTTTGAGAGAGAAAAAAGAAGTGGGCTGAACAGGAACATTTGCAGCTCTATTACGAAGTGTTAACTCGACGTAACACCGCAAGCGGGCAAAATATTGCAGAATAACGCTAACGTTTAAAGTAGAAATGGAGGGAGCAATTGTTTTGTTGACATGAAAGTCGCTACGGCTTCTTTTTCTTCTACTACTGCTTCCGGTATATTTGGTCAATCTGGGCATATCAAAATAATTTGTTCCGCTTGAAAGTGTGATACATGAACAAGCAAGTCCTAATTGGATCAATATTTTTATTGTCCATGAAAACAGTGTATCCGATCATAATTTTAACCCAAACTCTGATCGGATTAAAGACATTTTGCACATGTAAACGTAGCCACTGAGCGGGTCATGTGAAGGCGGCATATGAGATGATGACTTCCCATCATGGTATAAGCGACTCAAAATGGAATTTCTATCCGAAATCATATGTATAATGTCAACAGTGGCATTTTGTTCATGTCTCATCTGTTGTATTTGATTCAAGATGACATCCAGTAGATGAGAAATGAAATACTGAACATACATAACATTGAATCTAATCCTTGAAGTATTTAGACAAATCTCCATATTTTAATATATTTCTAATTTAGCTCTATGAAATCAGTTCAATTCAGTGAAGTGATTGAAGAGATTTAAAGGAGGCACTATAGTGTAATTTTGGAGCCAAACAAGGAGACCAAGACCACTTGAAAAGTTGGGATCCGGACCACTTAAGTGAGGTCTAGTGTGGTTTGGTTCACTTGAGCTCAAATGTGAACTCTGCACGGACCAAACACACAGACCAGTGTTGAAAATGGCAGCGCTGAGCAGAGAATAAGGAACATCTCTGTGTTGCATGTGTGGGTTTGTGTTGCAACTGCACTTGTTACAATACATTTGAAACGCTTTCATTGACACCTCGGCTAACACGACTTCGAAAAGTATTCAACCCTGCAGATAACATTTCCCATTTGCAAAAATTGCTTTTTGTCGTGACTTTATACGAGCTTTTTCCGAAGCAACTGTGGTAAAAATGCAATGTGAACCCTGAGCGAACCAGTCCAAATGCGCACACCATATATCTTTTTTACTTTGATCTGGACCAGACTACTGAATTACAAGTGTGAACGCAGCCAAAAAATCAAGGAAATATTTTATTTTGTAAAATGTCCCACCACCCTTCAGCTGCTTGCTACTGGACAAGTTTGAGCATGATCAGCGAGGTGTACTCCTCTTACACCAGCCTGTGCCGTAGTCTTTGTTTTCAACTTTTGGTGTGATTGCAACATTTTTCACTGTCACAGCCTACAGTAAGATTTTGGATGTTTCCTGCACAATTGGAGGCATATGGTTGGGTAGCTCATTCACACAAGTCAAACCCTGTTTGTGTTGTGACCATTTAAAAGGGAAGTCAACCCAAACATATTTTTCTCAAGAATATGTTCTATGCAGGCCCACTAGTTGAAACACGACATTCTGATTTATATTTAGTTTGTGGAGTACGAGTTGAGAAGCAAAATCCACCTGTTTTTGTTTTTGAATATCCATTTTTAGCCATCTCAAGGCGCGGCCATTTTGTCACGTCTATCGACTGTAAATGACATCACATTTGCTCAGGGCTTACGTATCAACTAATCATGGCTCGGCTTCAGAAAACAAGTGAGCTGTGATTGGTTGTTAGCTGAGCCCTGAGCAACTGTGATGTCATTTTCAGTTGACAGAAGTGACAAAATGGCCGCCCCCAGAGATGGCTAAAAATGGGTGGATTAACTCTTACTCTTCAAACTCAATATTTATCAGAATGCCTTGTTTCAACTAGTGGGCCTGCATAGAACATATTCTTGAAAAAAATATGTTGGAGTTGGCTTCCTTTTTAAGGCCCATTCTACTTTAGGATACGGGTCACAGAGTTGATTTGGACGCCAAAGCCTAATTTGGAGGTGGAATAAGTTTGGTTGCCCCATTTGTTAACATACCATAGAACTTTTACAAGGTGATGTTAAGCATGTTTTTTGGTGTGCTAGATGCTCATTGAGAAACGCAGAATGCTTGTAAAGAAACTGAGGTAATTGTGAAGTACAGCAACAGGGGGTAGACAAAATCTCTGGAGTCCAAACTTTATCAAGCCTGTAATAATCGTGGGTCTAATTATGGAAAGTGTTTTTGTAAATCCAAGTTTGAGTGATTGTCCTCCAATCTCAACATTTCAGTGGCCCGATTTCAACCACAATGACAAGCTGCTGCGAGAGGCGTGTAGCTCTGACCTAGCAGGAGGTTTCTGGGAAGGATTGCAAACCTCGCCTCAGGAGCCGGATTCAGCAGCGATATGCTGAACTCTAGGCCGCACACTGATGTGGCTAAGCTTTGGTTTCAGAGGTTTGACATTATTTGGGCTTTTCAAAAACAAACTGACTGGAAAGAAACCGTGAGAAACAAGACAGTTCGGGATTTTACTTTACACGGGATCATTTTCAAAAAAAAAAAAAAAAATCTAATCAAAATAGTCGTCATCCAGTGGCTTTTTTCCCTGCGAGAAAAATGAATCACTTTCTTTCTGCAATGGTGTTGAGTGAGGTGAGCGAGAGGGATCACGTAAAAGAAACGACAATAAAATTCGGGCTTCTTGAAAGTGCTCACAATGCAAGCCTTGTACTCTGATTTGGTCTGTCCTCATCGAGCTGAGTGGAGGAATGGAAAAGATTATCCGCAGGAATGTCTGGGGTGCCCTCAAACAGAGCGGGCCGCACGACTGGCCAATAGGAAAGAGGCCTGCAGAGCGGCAGGCTAATTTTTTCCTGATGAACTCAGCCGCCTGCTTCACAATGCAGTCTGATTGCCAGGGCTGAATTCACATATGGTCCCTGTTTGGAGGGCCCAACTGACAGAATCAATTCTGCCTGGGGAAAAAAGGGGGCGGGATGTTGGGTGTACATGATTATTACTGGCTCCCCTTTTTTGCTTTCATTAGCCTTGGACGTGGACTGTCCACTGAAATGCTCCAACACACTTTGACTGTCCCACTGTTTCTCACTCTGTCATTACCTGCCCGTTCTGCTTTCTTTTCAATCCTCTTTGTTTTGTTTGAATAAGTAACAATCATGCACAACACTGCAGTGCATTTGTGTTTACAGCAGCATTTCCCATACACAGCTTCGTCTCAATTAATTTGGTTCTCCCATCTATCGAGTACCGGGCCAAAATAAACTTCAAGCGACACATAGCCAGCATTGTGTAAGCAACGTTTGTACATTCATGCTCATTTGTTTCCTTGTGGCTTGCTCTTCGGCATCATTGCAATGATAATATCCATGTGAAGGACCGCCAAAAGTAGGCAGCATGTGTTCATAGGCCTTGTGGTCACACAGCAGGGTTTGAGACCATTGCTTGAGGAAGGAGGGTGGGCGTCGAAGAGAGGCTCGGGGGAAGGATTGCATGAAGTTAAAGTGGCTCTCATCTCCTCATATTTCCCATTGCGGGGTCCTACAGAGGTGAGGAGGGGCACTGAGAGGGGCCTCGTTAGCCTCAGCGTGCTCCATGCACCCTGCGCTCTAATTGGCCGGCCTGAGTCAATGCTCCCTGGTCACTTCCTGCTAGGTCAGAAGCCAGAGGGGCCAGAAAATGCTTGGCTGCAGATTATGGGCTCGAGCCCCAATCATCAGCATGCACTGCAAACTGTTTTAATACAAAGCCTCCAACTATCGTAATCATTCTTTTTAATGAGCGGGATCTTACTGCAGACAAGAGGACTGAGGTTTGTCATCACTGGCACAACAGCTGCCAAACTGTACTGTTTTGATTAGCTGTGTATATATTATAGTCATGTCACTCAGCGGATATTGACAATTGTGGTGGTTTTAGCTGCTCTTGCATTTCTATTTACTTGCTGCTTATACAGGCAGAAAGATATTTTCGAGACACCACTATACGCGCAATGCCTATATTGGCGCTGTCGGGCGGAATCCGGAATTCCATCCATTTTGTCACTTTTGTCGATTGTAAATGACATCGCAGTTGCTCAGGGCTCAGATAACGACCAAGCACGGCTCACCTATTTTCTGAAACTGAGCCATGGTCGTTATGAGCCCTGAGAAACTTAAATGTCATCTACAGAAGTGACAAAATGGCCGGCCCCTGAGCTAGCTAAAAACGGGTGGATTTCTAATATTCCACAAATGCAATCTTACTCACAATGCTGTGTTTCTACTAGTGTGCCTGCATAGAACATTCTGGAAAAAAAATGTTTTGAGTTGACTTCCGCTTTAAATAGGCCACACAGCTTCCGCAGACCAAGGAAAATGGAAGTAGTTTAGCCACACTTCTGCAAACATGAGTTGCGTTCAAGAGCGCAATCATCTAACAATCCACGTATCTTTCCAGTCGGGCTCCTTCCTTTGTGCTATCCAATGGGGACTGATGGAATCTCCGTAATCTTTGTCTGCCAGTGAGCTTTCCCCCTTGCGACATGGGTCCTGGTGGCCATGGCTGACCCTGTAGTAACAGCTTCGGTTCATCTGCAAAAGGTGAAGGGCTCACTGCCTGCACAGAGTGATGGCAGTCATCCACGGTGGGTCACTAGAAATCATAGCGACTAAGCCTTTGATAACTCCCTGAGCCTATAATCCCCGTGCAGCACCATCACAGTGAAATGCTATCTCATTGTTGCAGCTCAAATCCAGAGCAGGTCGAGGGCAGTAGACAGCTATGGACACCGGGACAGACGGGAAAGTAACCTATCCCTGCTATCATGCAGTTAGATACATAATATCCGCTTCATTTAGACTTTTTGAAATTTGAACACACAGTATCTGAAATTGTCAGTGGCACTTTGAAAAAAGTTGATTTTAAATGACATTTTCGAAAATATCAAAATGTCAAATCATCATGAGTACTGCATAAATTAACACCAAATTAATTTTAATTGATTTGGTGCTCTTTTCCTTTCAATAATCTGTCGGCATCATCTCAACCCAAAATAATGATTTTGGTGTGTCGCATTTGTATTTATTTATATATAACTCACATGTAATATATTCTCTCAGAGGCAATTCATGCAAATTAGGTGAAATTCCTGAAACAGTTTCCCGCTCAACTCTCAAGTTGAACCTGACCCCTTTAGAGACTTTTGCAGTGAAGCGTGTAACGCTTACATCTGGAAAGGAGGGGGGAAAGAAACGGCATTTTTTATTCTCATCAATTAAAAATGAATAAGCAAGTTCTTATTCTTCAAGCCCCATGTTGCCTAACACAGAACAATATGTTAATCACTGCGAAGTGTGTTATGCTCCTGAAATATATGAGCTCATTAGGTGAAAATGTTGCAGATGTCTGGATGATTTCGCCGTCACTGACAGTTGATAGAACAATTACAGTCACATGCTTTGCTTCTCGTCTTGCTTCCATGACCGCTTAAACTTGAAGGCAAGTGCCATGTTTATATCCGTGAGGCTGACTAAGTGTTGAAGGGCAGTGGCCTCCTCTAACCACAGATAAACATTGGAGGATTTGTGTATGAAAAACGGAGCATAAGCCTATCACTGTTGGAAAAGAGCAGTTAGGTTGGCTGCACTGCACTTTACTCTCTATAGTGGATCAAATAAAGTCTGCACACCCCTTCTATCACCATGCTTCACTGTTGCTTTGATAGGTTTTTTTGTGGGGTGAGGGGGGGATAGATGACGGTTGACGAATGACGGGACACCTTTTAAAAATGACGGACCTATGAGTGACGGAAGTGTGTTTTCATCCAGCAGTGTAATCATCGTTGACGGTCCATCAGTCCACTATTTTTTGGGGGGGACCGGCTGATGGACCAACAAACTTAACTGACGGACTGGACTGGACTGACTGACAATTACAATTCAGTTCGTCACAAAAAATGACGGACTAACGAATGACGGACAGGTACCCAGACTGCTGACTGTTGACAAATGACGGATCAGCCAAATTGAGTAAAATGCCCACCTCTGTTTCAATGTCTGTTTCAGTCATAGGTTCCTTGGACTATATGTTCGATTAGTGGTTAGCGAGTTTAGCTATTGATAGTGTGGCGGTTCACATATTGCATCTGACATTCATTCAGCCGGCAATGGATCAATTTGTACTCGTGACCGCCTGTGACACTGAGCAGGACAAGCACTATAGAACCTGGTGGATGGGCGAAGTTCAGCTGTTTTTCTCCAAGTAGAGCGAGGCAGCCTATAGCTCCCATCAAGGCTCGAACTGTTGCCGCACTCAATATGGTCTGCCACCCCTGTCTTCATCAATATGAACCTGATGGGCAGAAGCAGGTACAGATCACCTGACCCGATACAGCTCCCTGTCCCAGAGGAGGAGAAGCCAGGGAGAGTCGAAGATGTTGTAGTGACAGAAAAGCGGGGGATGGTCTGTCTGTACTTTGACACTAAAGTGATTTGACATGCTTGGCATTATAGCTGGCTTGGCAGCAGGGACAGGTTGATGAAGCACAACAGAGTGGTTGATCAGAATGTCACCAAAGATGTCCTCGACAGGAAGTCCGAATCGTAGCGCCAGCCCTCCTAGCTTCCAGAGGCTGCACCTCTGCATCCACAGAAGGAAAAAACAAGGAATTTGGGCGTTCAAGGTTGAGCAGAGTGATTTTAAAATGTGTGTGTGAGATATTGTTGCCAAGAATCAGGGTGACAGAGTACCAAGCTCCCAGTGTCACATGTCCCTGCTGCACAGCAACAGGCCCACCCGAGTGTGTTAATGCAGGCCAGCACGCGCCACAGAAATGAGGCAAGTGTTTGCATCCCCCCACTTGGTTTCTCCACAGAGAGCTGCAAGTGGAGGTGCACAGTGGAATACAGTGGAGTGGTGCTAACGTAGCGGCTAATGGAAATATCTTGTTGTAACTCTATGGAGGAGATTCGGGCTATGGTAGGGGACTCAAGTTAACATGACAGAGAGGCATGCGGCATCAACACCTTTGAATGCAAAATAAAAAAAATGCCAAAATAAAAAATGATTGTTTTACATTAGCCCTGGCCAAGAATTATAATAATGAGGAAGGCTGTTAACAAGCCAAGCAAACAAGCAAGGTCTCATAGGAAAACTGTGCTCACTCACTAAATATTGAGTGCTCATTACAATTCATGTTATGTTCCTGCTTCTAGCTAACATGGCGAGAATCTGCTTCTTCTAGATGAGATTCATTAAAATGCTTGAAATAGTATCAATCCATATGAGTTGGTGAAGTCTCGCAATGAAATGAATGATGTATTAACTAGGTCATACTCATCGCGAGAATACCTGAGGCATCGGTTTGGGAATTGTTGCGGGGAGTTGACCTTTTGAGTAAAAGCTAAGTCAATGGGAATATGTGATGGTGGAATGGCTGTGTTAAAAGCTGCGCAGGCGCCACAGGGGCATCGCGCCATAACTCCATTACAGTCATTGACATTGAGCTAATTGACTCATGTCGTTGTACACCAATGGTGACATGACTACAAAATGAGGTTAGGGATAGGATGAGTGATGGAAAGAGGATGGGGTGAATACAGTGAGGAATGACTGCCAATGGGGACAAAGTCAATGTTAAAAGTGATGCTTTGGATTGGCTCTAAATCTCTGCAACCAAAGTTCGAGTGGTGTGCTTCAGTTCCTTCAACATTTGTGTCATTTTGTTCTGATAACATTTTGTTGTTTGCCAACCTTTGTGGCGATCAAAGTTATGATCAGTAAAAGATAAAACAACTTTTATATATATATATATATATATATATATATATATATATATATATATATATATATATATATATATATATATATATATATATATATATAAATAAACTGTATTCACTAACCAGCTAAAACAATGTGATTAAAAAAAATAATGTCTTGGCAAATAACCTAACATTCGTCAATAAAAGCGAATACCTACTTTGAAATTCTTTTGGGCTTTGGCAGGAACCAAAAGTGAGTATTGATTTGAGCAGGGGTTGGCAATTAATTTTCCAAAGGGGCCATGTGAGAAACTGGAACAGTTGGCAGTTGTCGAGGGCCCCGCCGACATTCTAACCTCAATTGTGTCCATTGTTAAGTTAATGTATTCGTTTAAATTTGGTATTGTTGCTCGTCAGTTTTTATGAAAAAGAGTCACTCCAGGCCAGGGGTCAGAAAAGTCGCTAAATATACAGTAGCAACAATGTGGCTTTGTCGACACACTGAAGGCACAAGGAGTTGCTGTTGCTCGCCTGCGAATGCAGTGACAAAATGAAAAGCACCACTTTCCAAATAAAAAGCACCACATATTTTACATGTATTTTGACGTCATGAAGGTTATGAGGACCGGATGTGGCTCTGGTCTGGATTCCATTCTCTGCATTATTGAAACCCTCCCTCCAATGACTTGTTTACATTTAGGTTTTGTTTGTTTTCTTAGGTTTGACTCTTGGGTTTTAACCCTAACCCAAAAAAAAGAGCAGTAGCTGCTGCCTGTATCTTCAGTTTATGCCGAGCATGTAACTGTGATTATTTAACAACCTCCCTGCCATCTGCTCCAAGTATTGCGATACACAAGCAGCGCACGTGCATATGAGCCTGATGATTACACAACAGCCGGGTTACTTTTGTGGTGGCAGTCTCACTGCAGACACTGATGCGCCGCCAATTCCATTATTCAAACTTAGCTCGCCGGTTGAGCGCACGAACCGAAACAAGCAGACAGACAATATCGGGCGTCACGTTCACGTGTTCAAAATGTAGAGAATCACAGACATGTTCTGTCTACTCTCATGCAGCAATGACTGTGCTTTTCGTCTGCAACTGTATGCGTAAATGTCGGAGAGTCAATAGGTGTGTTAACCCATTAAGGCCTAAAGCGCCTGGCTCAACAGCTCCCCAAAACCTAAGGTCGCCTTTGTAATTACCCTTGAAAACCTGAAGTTTTCCCAGAAATTCAACACTTACAAAATAATTAATATCTCAGCCCCTGTAGCAGACAGAAACGTAATTCCAAAAGAATTAGAGAGCTTCGACATGTGGCTTTTACACAGGCAGAGTTTTTTATTATTTACTAGTAAATAATAATATATTATTATGTTTCAATCAAAGATTGATGAAAAATTGATTGAAAAAATTAAGTGTCAGTGCAAAGCACTATTTTAACGAAAAAAAATCGAGTCACCATTCTCTATTCTGTTACAAATACGTTAATATCGTCATTGTCTACAATCTATATCATATCACGTTCGACTGGTTCCACTGATTCAATGTCCACAAGCGCGTTGTCTATAAATCACTGCCGTTACTTATTTCAGAGCTCCTGGCGATCGACGGCGTCCGCCAACGGTTGGAAAAAAATCTGCGACATCCTCCGCGGTCTCGCGACACCGTCACGTGTATATTCTGATGCATTAAATTGGCTAAGAGAGGCGGAGAATTGGATTAAAAAAAGACACAGACGTATCCGCTCTCCCGACTTTAAAGGTAGAAAGTTCTCTCTCGGCTCTAGTGGTAGAAAAGCGGTTATGCGCTCCCGTCCTTAATGGGTTAATAGAAAAAACTTGTACAGTTTTTTTTGTGCTCTTTATGTTCAACAAATAAAACCCATTACGTTACAGCACTGTTACAAAATGAGTATTTCCTTTTGCCCCCAGCAGTAGAACAATGGCTTTAAAAGGCTTTTGTTATCAGACTGCATGTTATCACTTATATGGTGCACATTATCTGAGAAAGTTTGACTTTGTCCATTTTGAATGGGTTGTAAAATGTCAGCGGAACTTATATTTATGAGTGTATTGCCTCATGTGTTATATCAGCGGAATTCAGGTACAGTTTACTTAATTTTTTTACGAGATCGTCTGTGCTCTTCTGCACGGGTAAAAAAATCAATAGGCCGGTTTACATGGTATTCCGATTGGAGAGAATCCGAACGACCAAACGGAATGAAAATGCTCCATATAGATACCACAATTGGAATAAAAAGGCCGAATCCAAATGGAATTTTATTCTGATTCATAGGGGTGGTGTATTCCTTTTGCCAATCCGAACGAGCGCCATATAAACAGTTCAGTCAGAATAGTCAGTCTGTTCCGAGTTCCACTTTTTCATTTTAACAACATGAAATCGTTTAATAATCAATTCATTCAGAGTCATTTACTTTAAAAGCATGTACCCCTATAAGACAGCATGTGTAAAGCAGTATACCAGCTTTTGGGTGTGGGTTTGTTTAAAAGCACAAAAAAGGCTTGTGGCTATTTGATGGATAGGAGGTATGTAGTGTGGGAGTGGGTGAGTGGTGATTGTTAATCCAACCAGCAGAAAGTCGGCAGAAAAGTAAACAATGGGTTTAGCAACTTTATCCTTTGCAGGAGTTACATCATTATTTGTAACACTTCCATTACTTCCATTACAATATATTGGAAGCTATATATTGTACTGTCTCTTAACGCTCCATTTGCCATACTCTAGACTGATGTAAATAAACCCCAGTTAATTCGTTTTATTGATTGAGGTGTGCATGCTTTTCCTTGTAGCAATAAATAGGCCAAACTACACACATGATAGCCATGAACCATCAACATAAGGAAAAAGAAAAGCAATTTGGCACTTGTCAGGATGCAGAAAGCTCTGGATCATATGACAGGAGCGTAGCCCGACATTTTTCACTGGGGTGGCTAGGGTGACACAACACCTCAGTGAGGGCTGGCACAAACAAATTATTTAGGAGTCAGTTTTTGGCTTGGTCCGTAGCAGGTGAGAAAATAGGCAAAAATGTGGATTATTGTTTCCCAAATTAAATGCAAATGATTTATTTTGATTCAACACATAGATGATCAGTCTGCTTTCGCGGAGGAGTGCAGACGTCGGAGAATACTTACTGTTTATAAGAAATTCTGAGATTTTGGACAAAAAAATGGTATCTAAATGATTAATCAATTATTGAAAATAAGTATCGATTGATGATGGTTAGCACATCCGGCTCACAGTTCAGATGTCATGGGTACGATCCCGGCCCCGGCCTCCCTGTGTGGTGTTTGCATGTTCTCCCCGTGCCTGCGTGGGTTTTCTCCGGGTACTCCGGTTTCCTCCCACATTCCAAAAACATGCTTGGTAGGTTAAGTGGACACTCTAAATTGCCCCTAGTTGTGATTGTGAGTGCGGATGTTTGTTTTTCTCTGTGTGCCCTGCGATTGGCTGGCAACCTATTCAGGGTGTCCCCCGCCTGCTGGGACTAGGGATAGGCTCCAGCACTCCCCGCGACCCTTGTGAGGATAAGCCGTACCGATAATGGATGGATGAATGAAAGTATTGGTTGATAATCGGTTAGTTGTCGATTAATTCCTTAAAACCTCTCTATTAAATGCTACATGGAAACCCAATCCCTTACATTACTGAGAACAATTCCGTCTCAACACAAAAGAATGGGGGAGCCCTCCACTAATTGGAATATTTATAGAAAATATCCTTGAAAGAGGCACTAAATTCAGAGCTGTGGCTTCAGGCTGGGTGTAACATCTCTCTTACTTTATCTTTAATAGGGGCATTAGTTGACACTGATGCGTTTTTTCATATTCTACCTTCATTCCGCCCAGCAGACTGCGCATATATTAGGAATGTTGCAAGCTCCATTCCTACTTTTCGCTCGCATTTGAAGTCTTGATTATTTCTGACCAGTCTTATTGATCAAAGCATGCAAGGATTTGCATAATTGTTATTTACATAATTCTAATTCCTTTTCTTTTGTATAACATTAGTCTCAGTTCCGGCTGTAACTGTACCGGTTTTCCTGTAATTCCAAATGCAGTTAATAGGATAAACTTTAAGGTATTTTTAAATGTGTGACTTGCAGCAAATTTTTAGTGTGTTACTTCCATGTTCCACATTTGCACTATACACCAGGAACTCAAAGGCCCGGGCCTTCCTGTTTGGAATCAGGAGGAGAAACAAGCCGGACAAAGTGACGGGCAATCAAATTCACTTTAAAATTCAA
This sequence comes from Filicampus tigris, assembly GCF_054856515.1. Taxonomy (NCBI): domain Eukaryota; kingdom Metazoa; phylum Chordata; class Actinopteri; order Syngnathiformes; family Syngnathidae; genus Filicampus; species Filicampus tigris. The sequence continues at coordinate 17,737,648 of NC_141231.1, forward strand.
GCTGCCGCTGATAAATGACAAGGAACCAATGCTTTGACTTGGAACCCTGCCGTAATGTTTTCCTAGCTCCCGATGTCATTTCTGTGAGGGCTGCTTAATGTGACAGACTGTTTCCTTCCCTCATTACGCTTTGAATTGCAGAGCAATTTCTTAGCCCAACGCGCGGGTCGCTAATGATCTGTCAAAGTATCAACCGTCACACATACGCCACATTTCTGTCTATCTTTTGTAATCGGCCCGGCCGATTATCGGCGCCAATATTCTGCGCTTTGGCGAAATATCAGCAGCAGCCTTTTCATATAGTAATAATAATTTTCATTCGATAATAAATCAGTTTAAAATCGAAAATTGAAATCAAAACAAAGATATGTGAAAGTTTAAGTTCTGTCATTTTGAAATTTTGGAGGACTTCATTTACTGTGGAAAACGATATGGAGCTATTGTTTAACACAGCTTTTTTAAGACATGCGGATGACCCTGGGTGCTCCCTGAACTTTTTGTTAGAATTTTATAACAAGGATGTGTGTTGTCAAAATGGATAGTCATAAAATTAAAAAAATCAACATTATGCAAATCTGAAAAAATGTTTAATAAACAAATGCTGAAAGACATTTCGACAAAGTTAAAGGGGAAGTCAACCCCATAAATGTCTTTACAAAAATATGTCTTATGAGCCTCCACTAATACGCCATTAATATTGCGTTTGTGGAACGCAAAATTGATTAGTGGAGGTCCATTGAATATTATTGTAAAGAAAATTTTGGGGTGTCTTTCCCGTCAAGAGTTTTAAGGTTTTTTTTTAGAGTTTGATGCCAATATTTTCCTTTTTACTAAAAATCAATATCGGCTCCGAATATTCAGTTATCAGCCTCTTTGACTACTAGGTATCGGCCCCGAAAAAACATATCAGTCTATCTCTAATCTTTTGTCTCGCCCAAAGTCAGGGTTACTTATTATTGATTTCACTTTTGTTTTTTTGTTTTTTTACCTTAAAAGTTTATAGTGTGTTGTAGTCATACTTTAAAAAAAATAATATTTCGTTGTATTGGTATTTTGAACAAAGCCATTAAACGTAATTTTTTACAACTTTTCCATCATCTACGTATGGCTAATGTACTTCTACGGCAACCAAGCCGATGAATATGGTCACGATGATTGATCTTTGTCTTGTTTACACAGTGTCCGCCTGCCATTGCCCAATACAGACATTGACCTTTCACACACAGGGCAGCGCACCCTTTCTACCTCACATCAGCAGCTGACGACTCAATTGCAGCCAATCATGTGGCAAATTTTGTTGATGATGGATGGATGGTAGGAGAGAAAAACACTCAGATCTGTGTGAGTGGCAACGATGAGAGAAAACGTGATTTTTGCGTCTGATGTTCACGTCCATATAGTTTCATTGCCCCTGGCGCAGGGCTTATTTATTGAGGGGTTCGTGTGTGGAAGACAGAGACAGCCTTGTGCAGCCACCATCTCATGAATCAACTGCGGCAGTGATCTTGTGACCTGCTGGGTTCCTCTACTCAATGGTGGAGTTCAAAGGTTGACCCTGAAGCTTTTTTCCAAATATGCTGTTGAACAGCAAAGAGTATAGGTGTAAACTGGCCCTCTGTGACGGACTATCGCAATATTATTGATATATTTAACATGTACCTAAAGAAATTACCTTTTCATCATCCAATGAAAGAAGTACTTTTTTTTTCATGTGGCAAAATAAGGAAACTCGGTGTGTTCTTAGCTAACGAGATAACTATTGGGTGGCCATGCACATTTAAGTTTGCATCTGACTGGTTAAATTCAGATAAAAAAATCATAGAATTCCATAAGAACATTATTGCATGTCTTTGCGATATCAATATTTTTTCCAGATATTGTGCAGCCCTAGCGCAAAGTATCATGGTCTAAGTAGTTCACAATGCTGTGTTCGGCTGAACAAGAAAAAAAGTCATGTTTTTGACAGAGATATGCTGCTTTTGATATTGTGACATGGCGACGACGATATTGTGGCAATTTTAATATCGCAATATCGCTATTATCGTTACATCATTAATATGTTCTATACCCTTTTGGTTTACTTGATACGTTTAATGAAACTCTATTTTGTAGTACTAACTGAGAACATCATCTGATGTTTTGGTTTATTCCAAAATCAAGTACGCTGCTCCTTATTTGAACGGGATTCATTCCGTGATTGCTGTCAGAACATTTTACAATGTTACTGTGTCAGATCTCATGCCCGATGCTGCATTCACAACATGACCAGTGCAGAGGGGTTAATCTTCACCATGTGATTCCTCTTTTTCGATTATCTCCAATCACTGCAGATGACAACCATTTGACCGGGTGACCCTTGCTGGCGTGTGCTATTCACCAGTGGAATAAAACGTGCACCCCGTTATGCACTTTTACGCTTGACTTTCAAAGACCATAATGATGACTTTAGATCCCATTTGTTGCTAAGCTGTCAAGCAGCATGAACATAAAAAAAGGCACTGACCTTCTGCCAGTGGGCTGTCCATCAGGTCATGTGTTCAAGTAGTCCTCGTTCTCTTCTCCCTCTTGTCTATTTTTCTCATAGCACTATCCCCGAGATATGGAGGAAAGGGAATAAGGGAGTGGACCAAAAAAAAAAAAAAAAGAAAAAAACGAGCTGAGATATTCCACAGGGGATTGTGGGAACCCACTGATAAAGGCTTGCATCTTAATCCATCCTTAGGCCTGTCTTACTGTGTACGATGAGCTTTTATGTGATCATTAAGGAAGGGTGTGTGTGCTCACATGAACACTTTAGGTAGAAGTGTGTTTGTGGGTTTGTATATTTGATATGTTAATGTTGTAATTTTCTGCAATCGCTGATGCAGTAATTCAGCCGTTTGAATCGTGTATTTGAAAATCTTCAAATCACTGAAAAATTGGCAAAAAAAATGACACCTCTTCACGCGACCAACAAGGCAATGCTACTTAACATTCAGCTCATTATGATTCGTTTAATGGCTTATAAGTGTATTAAAAGCACTAATTAATGTGACTCAGTTCTCCATCCAATGCAGTAGGCTAGGTAGGGCTTTCAGTTCAGACTTATGCCTTCAGCTCTGTCGCTCCTCCTCTGGCTTTAGTGGAATTTGGCTGATGTGCGCCAAGGGGAGGATAGGAGGGAGACTCTCATCTTGTTTCGGTGCTTTATGAGTCTGACGTGTATGTCGGTAATTGCGGTTATAGGTGATTAAACTCACGATGGCCTTCAGGAAGCATAGGCAGCTATCAGTCAGCGTCGAGTCGGGGCGCAACAGCAGCTCTCTCAGCTCGGACAGGTTCATCTCAGCTCCTGGCTCGGAGGCAGCCGCTTCATGTAACTCTGGGCCGTATTCCATCGATGGCGAAAATATGTTCAACTGAGCTGTGAATACATACAAATGGACATTAACTACAATCAAATGTCATCCTCTTATGACTTAATTTTGAAAATGGATTCGATACACTGTGATTGGCTGGAAAACTGTCCATGGTGGATTTTCTCTACCTTTCGCCAGAAGTCAACTGGGATACGCTCCAGCACACCCGCAAGCCTAATGAGGATAAGCGTACAGGAAATGGGTGGATGGATAGATGGATTGATTTGATCCTGTTTGAAATGGTTACATTTTAGTAAAACATTTACTTGTTTATACAGCACATTTCATCCACAAGACAACTCAATGTGCTTCACACAAGCAAACGACAGGCGTTTACAAACACAAAGGTTAACGACATTCAGAAGCAAAGCAGAAACAAAATTAGCTTACAAAAAGTAGCAGAGCGTACCTTGACACCATTTAAAACATGAACAGAACACTTTAAAAACATTTAAAAGTATTTAAAGACATTTAAAAGTAAAGAAATAAAAGTAGGCTTCTAAAATAACGAAAAGAAAAATGATTTTAAATTGTTTAGGTGACCTTAATCCAAATTATAAGGCAAAAAAGCTCAATTTTGAATGTGGATTTAAAAGCACTCATACACGTAGCTGACTTTATGGTTTACTTTGAACTCTGGTATTCTATAGAGACTCAATGGCTATATTTACACGGTCAAAATGACTTTAATCTGAGATCAAAGATATTGATCCGATTAGGACTTGCGTGTTCATGTGTCAGTCACACTTTTGATCGTAACAAATTATTTTGACATGCAAAGACTGACCAAATAGAGGTATACCGGAAATAGTTGTGAAGGAAGAAGCTGTGGCGACTGCCGTGTCAACAAAACATTGGTCTGTCCATTTCTACTTTAAACATTGCCGTTATTTTGTGTACTTTTCCCATTTGTGCTGTTACATCGAGGTAACACTTCCTCATGGGCTGCAAATGTGCCAGTTCAGTTTTGCGTCCAACATGTCTTTCACTCGCTCTGCTTCCACTAGCTTCCGGGAATGACAGAAACGCATATAATGACGCCACAGAATTGCACGGGAACGACTTTTTTCCCCAAATTTAGGGATAAGTGTTTTCATGCGTGCCAATCGCATTATCAATCAACATAAACCACCTCTCTCGTTCGAAATAAAATCTTGATCAGAATGGGCTCGATCGGGTCAGAATATTCCGAATGGGGTGTGTACATTGCATTATTGCACTTTTATTCCGATCAGAATAAATGTATCCATACAAACGTAGCCAGTGATTTATAGATCAGTAGCAGAATTTTATAGGTAAGTGAATGTTTTTTTTTCTGTTACTATTTTAAACATTCTTACAATTAATTTCCAGTGTTTGAATACATATTCTTTGGTATGCGTGGAAGCTAGAATTAGTTAACAGGAGACCAACTGATGTCGCTTCCATGGTAACAGCATTTTGGAGCCAGAAAACAGACATTTAAATTTAAAGAAGTGTTTGTTTTTCTTTTCTTTTTTTAATTAGCATTAACACAACATTCAAACACTTAACAAAGTGACTACATATCCAGGCGTGTCCAAATACATAAAGCAATATAATATGGGTGGAATCACAACGCTGGAATTTGGTTAGTGCTCACACTGTTCCAAGGAGTACCAGTAGTTGCTTTTGTAAGTCAGTGGTGACACAGTACAATCTGCACATTTGTATCTGTATCTGTCTATCTTTTTTTTTTTTTTTTTTACTGTTGTTTTCCATTCCTGGTTCTGTTCCAGTCCTGTTCTGTACTTAATGATAGGCAAGTTGTGTTTGTTATCCAAGTATAAGTGTGTATGTGTGTGTGTGTGTTGTGTGTGTGTGGGTGGATAAAGGTGGGTAGTGGATTGTAGAATCATTTGATCATTGTACAGTGTATGTATGTTTATGCATTCATGCCTATGCGTGGTGGGCTTTCGTGCATACATTTGCAAGATGCGTTTGCATGTATATACATGTACGTGTTCTATTTATACCACCCAAAAAAAAAAAAAAAAAAAACGGAGGCCTTTGGGCCTGTTGCTTCCTGGTCTAATTGGCATGTTCATCATGTTTTTGTGGGTGGGATATCAATGTGTGTTTGTAAAAGATCCGTGACTTATCTCCAGAGGCAATGTGTGACCGTGGGAGTCCCGCTCCTCATAAGCCTGAACTGACACTCCCATAGCATGAAGACTTTTACCAGGCCGAGAAGAGACGGATGGCCAGGGATCTGAGTTTCAGCCCATTACATGAATTTGATCTCCAAATAACAGATTTCTTTCTCCTTGTGGGGCATCGAAGAGCTGCATTTTTGCTGCCTTATCTGTCTCACCAAACATTGCTTTGTAACGTGGCTTATCCTGACGTTGTTTGGATGTTCCCCTCTCACACAACCAAGACCGGTTCAACACGCAAGGAAAAATTCAAAGAAGAAATAGGGTGAAACTCCTATGTCATTTTTACCCTCAGGGAGCCTTTTCGTTAGTCAAAGCAGAAGGATCTCAGCGTCACAAGGGCCGGCGAGAACACAGAAATTGTCTCTTCAAGAAGAAATGAAAAAAGGAACCTAAAGTACAGAGAATCAATCTTTAGTCATAAAGAGATTTATCTTCTTCCAGGTCAGTCCAGGTCATTTTCCAGTAGCTCTCAATGTTAACGCATCGTGCACAATTGGCATGAGCTTCGTCCCTACGTACCCGTGGATCACAATGGCGGTCAGACTTGTATTGAGCTTTCTTTCATTTGTAATTAAAAAAGATTGTCGTGGAAAAACCCAAGTAGATGTTCCTTTTGAAAGGCTTACTGGCCAGCATGTATTTGTTGGACTGCCGCCAGTGCAAATGCAACAGAAGGGAAGTCAGCAGACTGGCCGTCTTCTGTTGACTGCTGTTAAGATTGACCCTGGCAGGTCGGCTGTTGAGGTGGTGTGTTCTTCCCCTCAAACTCCCTCCCTCCCTTCTGCTTTTTTTCCACTTTGAGCCAGGCATGCGTCGGGCATCAGTAGCTCACTGCTAAATGGTCTTCCTTCCAAAGCCACATGGGTAAACCAGTGTGAACCAATGAACAACACTTGTGTCTTTTAAGCATGGCTGTCCATGCCAGTCATAACACTCTCTTTATTTGGTTGCTGTCGTACAGCCAATCGCAACAAATAATTCAGGCATCCAGCCCATGGGAGGCAAAGCTAAAAAAAAGTGTATATGGATTTTATTGTTGCTAAATAGACCTTCCAGAAAATGACTTTCCCAGCACAACCGTCAAAGCAAATGCAAGTTGCATCATCGGAAAAATGTTCTTCGCCCTTTGACAGCACTGAGGGATCTTTGTTCAACATTCAAGTGCTGGGAAAAAAAAAATCTGGTGTTGTTGCCTTGTAGTACAAAGTGACAACTTTTTCATGTTTGAATTGTAAACAGGATTGCAAACAGGAGTCCTTTTCTTACATTTTCTGGACACTTGATGTATTTTGTTTTGGAATAGTTGTCCAGGCAACAAAGTTTGCAAAACATTTTGCATTACGGTACTTTTTTTTGAGTTTAGATTATGACTATCACGTCTTATGTACATGTTCATGTACTTATAATAATAATAATACACTGGCATTTTCAAGGTTGCAGTGTAGTCTGGGCTAATGTATGACCTCCACTTTGCTTACGTTTAAAGTCAAAATCTCAATAGAAAATAATGCAAAGTAAATTCGGTCGGGGTCAAACCTGCCATGATCTGTTTGTGGACTTTTGCATTGTGTTGATTAGAATTAGTTTCGTTTCATGTTTGTGTCTTGTCTACTCCTTTGGTTTTCATCGCCACCTGTTCTCCTCAGCTCCTTGTGTCTACCAATCAGCTCCCTCCAGTCACTCTCAGGTGTGCCGCATTGTCTCGTCAGTTTGATGGTATTTAAATTACTGCTTTTTTTCTGTCAGTTAATTGTTGTTGCTGTTCTGAGTTTGTGTTTTTAGTCTCATTTATCTAGTCATGTTGCTGTATGTCTTTATTGCTTTGTGCCTTGCTTTTTTTTTTATTAGGCCTTTGTTGAATACATTGAGTTTTTAATGTGCCTTGTTTGACCTGTCTGTGAATTAATCACTTTTTTTCCTTTCGTTTCCTCATGCTACCCTTTTGCTTCCACACCAGCACCTCCAATACCTAAAAACTGTTGCTATTATAAAATATTTACTAAGTTAACAGCTACATGATAAAATGCGCAAATAATATTGTTCTCACCCAGTGCATGAATTGAGGAGCAGTTGACTTTAAAGGTTCCACTCTAATAGTGAGAAAGATTACATTCAGCTTGAACCACAGTACGACTAAGTTAAACAATATATTCAAAGTTATTTCAAAATCAGGACAGGTCACAAAGCTATTAACAGCAATTTGTTGGCTGCTGGTCTGAAGGCGCATTCAGGTCAGGGTTTAATTGATTAACAGGTAATTGCGGGTAAAGCCATGCGACTCATTTTCAGCTCTGGCGTCTTAGTCCAGCAACATTCTAATCTCATCATGAGTGAAAACTCTTGGGCCACTTTCTTACCTGTAGTGATTTGCTGGAGTTGTTTTGCATTCTTCTCCAGTAACTTCCTCTTCTAGCTGTATGTATCCAGAGCATGCATAAGTTGGAGCAGCAGTCAGCACTGCTATTAAACACCTTGAGGTGCATCGAAGTACAGCGTGTATGTGTTGTGCCGGTGCTGTCTAAACGTAAACAAGCTATGTTAGTCACGTCGGCGGCAGAACTGATTGTTCTGTAATGAAAAGGAACCTAAACAAAAACAAGAGCAGATTGGGGATGTAGGGGTCTGAACATAAAGGTAGCAAGGCCAGGTAGCTGATGCAGAGTTGCCAGTACTCTCGCTCGAACATGAAAGCCTCATGCTTCGAACTGGGATTATACTCACCTCCTGGGAGTTCCTCTGATGAACAGAGGATGCAACTGGAAGGATGTGGAAATAAATGGAGGCAGAAGTAGGAACCGATGAGAATGAGAGAACGGGAAAATGAAATGTGGGAGCATGAGCACCAGGGAGAGATGAAAGAGACATATAGTACAGTCGGCTCTGACTCTGCTCTCATCTTCATGGACGGCCGGTCCATGCAGAGGCCTGCTCATACTTACAATTCTTTGTTGACCAGCTTTATGCGTGACTCATTTTTTTGTATGTATTAATTTATTTTCAAAACATGCCTGAAGCCCCTTGAGGAACTGCTTAGTGATTCTATTTATGCACCAGAGGCCCATGTTTGATCTACACCTGACTAAAAATCAAACACTTTTTGTACAAATGCATTGGGACAACCGGCCATGACATCTATAAGAACTATAACTTTAACTATAACCGACCGACGGACCAACGGATTTCTGACGGACTGCCGATTACAATTCAGTGTGTCACGAAAAATAACGAATGTGGGCGGGTACCCTGGCCGCTGACGAATGGCGGACCAACAATACCGAGTAAAATGCCCACCTCTGGCTACTTCTTTAGGACTGATTGATGTGAAGGGCTACCAGTTAGATATGCACTTCTGAAATAACAACAAATTATCTTAAATTAGTTTTAATTAATGGATAGATGGGGGGATAAGTGTTATTCAGCTACACCACGGTCACCATCCCAGTTTCTCATTCAATATCAATAGAAAGTGTGTCCAAACCCTTGACTAGTAGTGTATGTAAAGAAACACCCTCTAACCTCTGTTCTAGTGTTCTTAATTGAAGCCACTTCCAACCACGTTGTGGGGGCATTATTATATATACAGTATCTTAAGTTATGAGTCGAATTGGTTGGTTAATTTATAAGGCTGGAAACAACGTTCCCATCTTATCAACTGGGGTAAATTAAAGATTTTTTTTTTATCATGTTCATCTTAAAAGCACTTACCACAATCAAACAGTGTAACCTGAAAAAACATCCTTCAGTTGAACGGGGTTGTATATACTGTGAAAGTGAGTACGTAACTTATTTGTTTATGATGGGCCAATAGTTCATATATTTAGCGCGTACTGGACAGAGTGTCTTTAGTGGAATCAAGGGAGACGTGTTTGCTTGCCGCGGGTTAATACACTGATCCAAAGTACACTCAACATGCTGTACTCATGCACACATAGATACGTGCAACCCCTCCTTCCTGAACGAGGCATGTCCGTATCCCTGGCCCATGAGACCTCTTCCTGCAGCACGTAGACAAATCATTCCCGCCGCCACAAAACCCCACCGTTAACCTCCACTCCAAAAAGCCCCCAAGGGTTTCAAAATGTTTCTGAGGCTGTTTTTTCTCCACCTGCTACATGGTTTGATCTCACTTACTTCCATATACAGCTTACATACACTCTTTTTCTATTGATTCAAGCATCCGTTGCTTATTTTGCTAATTTTCCTCTCTACTTTAGCAGCAGTGTTTTTTGTCAGCGGGGGGGAGAAAAGGAAATGTCCCAATTCAAGTCCTGGAGCTCAGAGGAAAAATGGAAATAAAAACAGTAAAAGTAAAAGACTGTTTAGTTGGAGGACTAAGAGGCTTGTAATATCGTCACTAAGTGAATTCAATACAAACCCTTGGTAACATATAAACGTGTCCAGTTTTTGTGGGCCATGATTCTAAGCCTTACAAGTCAGCAACATCCGCTGTGGCCCTCACCGTGGTGTTCTCACATGCAGCATCTTGTTTTTATGTGGTGAGTGCCTCCCAGGACAGGAATCATTGTTTATTCTTCCCTTTCTTCAATACACAGACTACATTGCTGAAGACCATAAGAAAGCAAGCAGATATAATTAAGGATGACTGAAAGGTTTCTGGCGGCACGGTGGTCGACTGGCGACGTCCGCCTCACAGTGCAGAGGTCGTGGGTTCGTACCCTACCCCGGCCTTCCTGTGTGGATTTTGCATGTTCCCCCCGTGCCTGCATGGGTTTTCTCTGGGAACTCCGGTTTCCTCCCACATTCCCAAAACATGCATGGTAAGTTAATTGGACAATCTAAATTGGCCCTAGGTGTGATTGGGAGTACAACGGTTTGTTTGTCGCTGTGTGCCCTGCGATTTAGCTGGCAACTAGTTCAGGGTGGTTCAAATAGAATCACATACCGTATTTTTTAAACTATAAGTCGCTCCGCAGTCGCAACAGTCAAAGCATACATCAAAAACACAAGTCTGCCTGGAATATAGGTTGAATTTTGGGGGGAAATTTAATGGACAAAATCTGACACCAAGAACAGTATAAGTCAGACCCGAAATTCCTGTTCCCTAATCGTGTGTGTTTGTAAATATCATATTACATTATATTCATGGTGTGTATGTAGCCCATGTATCAGTGTTCAGATCTCCGCTCAAACAGACACTTTACTGTAATTGTAGGTTGAAGAACTTTTACCATCAATCAGGTTTAAACACTCTTGACAACTTAATAATGCTGCAAATGTAAATTCCAAATTACAAGAAAATCCATGGAATGTGTCAGTCTGTCTGGAAACACACCACCTGACCAACTAACCCAGTTACTTTATTTATGGCAAAATCAATCAAGCCAAAAGAATATGCACACAGTGTTAAATAAAGCACAAGTCAAAGTGTGTACAAACCTTTGACTAGTATTGTCGGCTCAGCCATGTGCTTTTTATATTGTGTACTCTGCAAATATAGTGCTGTCACTTGTTTCGTTTCGTACTTGTACAGAAGTGTAATCTAGCTGCAATTTGATGCTTGCGTTGACGCACTTTATCATCCTACATTTAATTTTATCAAATCAAACTGTCAAACATCTGTTAGCAAAGCTAACAAAAAACGTGCTGTTGCAGTCATGTCATCTCCCTGTGTTTGGGCTATGCACTGTATATATTTGACCGAAATCTTTCTAGTGTGTTTTGGCAGTGAGAGAGCTCGATAAGGGGCCTGGGTGGTGATTTTCATCTCAAAGAGGAAGCTTGATGAATCATAGCTTCCTGTCAGCCTCGCACTACCACGGTGACTTGGATTCATACAGATGTGCCATTCATGACCAGACGTGTCAAATCCAGGTCCAGAAAGTAAAAACTCCCCGGGAGCTCGTTTACCTGCCGGTTGAATGGAAGCACCTGTGGCTAAAGCCAAACTGTGGTAATGTTTTTACTTTCTGGACCTGGATTTGACACCTGTGTTCATGACTATATTTGTATTTATGTATTTTTTTTATTCAACAGGAATTCCACATCCCGATATTTTCTTTACTTAATCATTTCTGGATAAAGTAGACTTAGCGCTGTTGGTAGTTGCACAGAGCCATGATGGTGACTTGAAATGAGTCCTCAAAAAGAGCAGAAGGACATCTGTTGTAAATGTCATCCCCCTGATGCCTGCTCCACAGGCCACGGAGGCAATTATTACTCTGTCTTCTCCTTGATGAAAATACTATTGTCGATTTGATGTTCCTGTTATAAGCTGCTGACCAAGGGACAGCCAGTGAGGCTCATTCAGCGATCTGGCTGTTTTTCATTTGTATATTGCATCTTTTTCTCAGTAGCTTCTGTGCTTCTACTTTCTTCCGGTCCTTTTTCTCCATTGGCTTTTCTTCTTAATCCCAGATGCAGTATAATAGACGCACTAGTTCTTTTCAGTGGCACATATCTGGAGTACAAATTAAACACAGTTGGTGATCCAGTATGGATGAATCCACTGCTCTCGAGCCGTTTCGGGCTGAGGGTCCACATCATTTTCCCCAATTTAACCTCACCTTCTCTTCTGAAACCTTTCTTTAAATAGCTACAGAATTCATTTTAATATTGTTGCATAACCACTTCAGATTCATTCACACATGGGGGCAGTCTGTTAACCTAACATCGGGTTGAAAATTATTCAGGTCTTAATGAATTGGAAACTATTTCAGATGGTTTTGAATGCTATGCACAGTGAAGGCCAAATACATTCTTTCACTAATTTTGGGGGAATCACGCTGGGCCAGTTTCACAGTAATACTTTTATCATGTAGGCTTGTATAAGTCTTTTCAGGCTGCTATTATCAACAATATTTGTTCAAGCCTGTTCTGTACAGCTCTCCTCACAGCGGTCTTGCTCTGAGCTTGCAGCCAGAGACGGTATAACACTTCAGAACCGAAGAGAACAATTAGGCCATATCAGCAGACTGGAGTGTTGGCAGTCGTCGAACTGTTTGCAATAGCTCCAGTAATCTGTGGCTGGAGTTGGCATCCAGCCATGGCCAGCCACACAGCCTCCTCAGACACTCAAAAGTCACCGAGGGCATGGGCATGGCTGAAAATCCTGTGCTTTCATCCACATCATATTTGGGCAATGTATGAAAACTGGAGGAAAATCAAGTCAGCCGGGAAACAGAAAACACTAATAAGGAGGGCGAGGGAAAGATTTAAGTCTTTAATGAGGGCAGAATGGGGTTATATCAACACTGTGTATCAAATGATTGTGGCCCACCTACTGTAAAATGATGGGTGGCCTGTTTTGGCTCTTTTCTGCCATTTAGTCTACATTTAAGACATGTTTCTTTTGCTCCTACATTTGAGTCTGCAAGTTGGATCATGGATGTCAGTGGATAGGGGCGTTAAAGGCAGCCCAACGAGGGATTGAATACTTTTGATTTGAGCTGTCAAGGATCCGCTGTAGTTTTAGCCAGTCTGTGTGATCACAACGTGTCTTGACAGGCACCTTAGTCAAGCTTCTCTGTGTACCGTGAATGTAGGAATGTGAGGGGGCAAAAGAAACTTTTTAGTTCCATGTAGTGTGTCTATAATTGGACAGACATTGAAATGTTTACCTTCTCTTTTTTCCATTTGCTGCTATAAATTTGGATCATCCATCATTGCATTGTTATCGCAATTGATAAAGCAATTGTCCAAAGGGGCCATGTGACAGTTGTCAATAAGATAACCTCATTTGTGCTCTCTATTAGTTTTAATGTATTTATATCAAGCATTCAACTGTGTTGGTAAACTCCTACCCATTGATTATGTTATATCTTCACCGTGGGGCAAAAACCTCTTTTTATGGTGTGCTGGATCTTTTGAGCATCAACCTCTGAGCTATATTGATAATTTCACCAAAGATAGGCCAAATGTGGCTCGCGTACTGTACTTTTTCATTTTTGTGTTTTTTTGTCAGTTGTTTGGCAGAAAAGAATCACTTCAATAAGGCAAGTTCGAATTCAAATGGGAACCATTAAATTGACGAGAAAGGTATGAAACAAAACCCAAATGTGATGCTTTTCTCTTGAAATCTTGGTTAGCCTACCATGTGTCATGCTAGTATAATGCCGCCGTGCAAGCAAGGTATCTGCCACGCAGGCAAAGTATCTGCTACAGCTATCACATTTGCACATTTCTATCAAAATTCGAGCTATATCAGGGTTTACTGAATTGAATATACAGGTCCAATCTGTTTATTGAGAGATAAGGTAGCGTGACATTGACTGAACAGTGAACCGCAGTACTCCATGGAACATTGAATGAAATATCAGCGCTCTGTTGTCATGGTGATATAGATATCAGCATAAAGACAAAAATGAAGTTGTTATACTGACTTCTGTGTTATTTTGGGCTCTGGGTTTTACGCAACTGTCTCCCTCGCTTGGGATTTTTGTTGAATTTCTCCCCCCTCTCCTCTCTACTTACTCTGACGACTTCTGGAGAAATGCTAATGACGAGCGTCTCATCCTGACTCTGCTGTGGAGCTCTGTGCATTTCAAAACTGACTCACCTGCCTCTCTTAAAAGTCCCTGTGAAAAATGGGAAAATATACTTGGCACTTTGAATCAAGAGGAAAAACAAGCAAACTGCTTTTGACCAGCCTCCTCTCCAAGGAGCCACCGTTTACACAATTGTAGGCATAAGTGACTCATGGCTGTTATTTACTCTGCAGTCAACCCACCCATGCACCAATATTGTCGCATCCCAATGCCAGCCGAGCGGAATCAGAAATTTTGTTTGCATTATTGAAATGTTGTATTTGTCCAGCGGATGGCCAAAAATTTAGTTGAGAATTATTTCAATTTCATGGAATAAAGATACATTTAAAAAAAAACAAAAAAACTTTTGCCTTAATATATTTATTAATATAGAAATAAAATTTAGGAGGCACAAGGATGACAAGCTAATCATCCACACCAAACTTCCTTCCAAAAGTTTGTTACCCTCTCTTCACTTTCCAGCTGAAACAAATCAAACAAACAAACACTGCAAAAACATCACCTCAGTTGGTGAACAAATGAGGAGGGCTTTTGAGGAGAAGATGGTCATTACTGACATCAGCTATAAAAGCACAACTGTCACACACAACAGAACTGTGTTGCGTGCGCTTCATCATAATAACACATGCGGTAATTTTGTGGGCTGCTTTTATCCTCGCAACAAGCCATATCTCTCAATCATCCATTTATATAAAACATCCAAGACTGCAACAGCAGAGCACACGTTGGCAAATTTCCTCTGCGCATTCACACCAAACAACAGAGGATAAGAGCATTGGGAAGAAGTATTGTTTAGGAATAAGAGAGGCTTGTATAGAGTTTGGAGGTGGTAAACTGAGAAATCTGCACTTGGCTGCTGGAGAGATTGGTACTAATTTGTTTATTTCTAACCGTCATTCTGTACATTTGCGTCGGTTGACAACAGAGATGCAGTATTGTCCCCTTCTTAAATGCGTCTCTGTTTGTGTATGTTGGCATGCATGGAAACTGGATGATTGCCACTCTCGTCTGGGATGCTGCCACAACTTCCAAAATGTAATTTTAGGACACTTTCCTATCATTTTCTTTGACCTTCCATCCTCTAGTGTGAAGGCAGGAAATGAAGAGAGCACTTCTCCCTCCTGCTCTAATCTCACTCTGGCAGGCAAGAATTAACAAGCAAACACAGGCATGCATTTGTTTTACTGTGAGATATTTACCCATGCGAACATCATTTGATTCATGTGAATCTGAAAGATGACTATCAGAGAGGATGTTGTCATTTTGGGGTGTAAAAACGTTCTGCTTTCATCCAAGTGAAATGAATTGGAGGGAGTACTCGAGAATGAACGGGACAAAACAAGATCTACCTTCCAGTCTTTTATCCCCATAGAAGTTGAAACTGGCTGGGAATCTGTCAGCTGAGTGCCTCCCCAAAGCCCCCCTCGCATCCCCTGCTGAGAGCTACAATGGCAGATTGGCAACTCTAATACCACAGCCCTTTTTATCTGCCTGAATTAAAACCCAATTGGAAAGGGGTTGTGGGAATTGCTGGCTCATGGAGTGCTCTTTATTTATTTGTTTATTTTTGCAGGAATTATGTGCGTGGGCGCATTTTAGGGAAAAAATGTAATTGGAGGGATAGAAGCTCAAGGGGTATCAGTCAAAGGATTAAACACTGAACTAATACAGCCTGATGCAGAGCTGTTGTTTGGCCTTTATTAAGGAGGATGTGTGTTTGTTTTCAAAAGGATGAGGTCTGCGTGTGTGTATGTGCTCACAGGAAGTGCTCATGAGGCGAGCAGGATGTGCAGGAAAATGTTTGGCTGAGTTGAGTTGGCAGCAAGCTTGCTGCGCTGAGAAATGCACAACACGGTGATGCAAAGATTCACCCTCTTTTACAATATGCCCCTGGGGAAAAAAAAGAAAAGAAAACATGCTCATGCAAGTCATGAAACATGTTTTGGAACAGGACATATATAACAGCCTTAATTCAGAAAGACTAACAACTACATGTAAACTACTGTAAATGTGTATGGTTGTGGGAAGGAGGGTATTTACATTAAAATTAAGGTAGACAATCAGATCTCACACGCTTGTTGACACATCGATAGAAAAGAAAATAATCACTTGCAGGGACAATTATTGTCGAACACAGGCCCGGCTGTGAGTAGGACGACTGCGGCGCTGTGGGAGTGGTCACAACCGACTTAAATCATAGCCAATCAAAGCAGCTCCTTTCAATGAAGTGCGCTAGTCGTGCTCTCCAGTCTCAACATGGCATGAGCGCATCAAGGCCGTAAAGTGGGCACTTGGAGACCACCTTAGATGGTTTTTGGAGGAGGTGTAAAAGAGCAGTTCCTTTGTAACCGCAGAGCCCCGAAAAAGTGTCATAGAAAAGCAACCACTCAGGGACGAGTGAGGCCATTCCGGTGTGGAAGCGCGGCTTTAGATGGTCCAACACACTTCAGCTGATAAATTGGCTGAAGAAGGACAAGGACGGAACACGGGAAAAGGACGGAAAAAACAGAAACTGAGTGAAGTGCAGTGCTGAAAGATGACACAGGCGGGAGGGTGTCGTTATCAGCGCACATACGACGCTGTCACCAAATTCGCTCCTCTTGCTTGTTTCATATCCTGCGTGATGACAGCTGGTGACGGTTGATGAAAGATTCCCCTTTGGACTTGACTATGAGGCAAAGCACGAGAGAGAGAATATCTCCAATACTCATGACCTCATCACTCTTCACCTTCCACTTGGGTACAAGGTTGTTGTTGTTTTTTTTTTTTGTTTTTTTTTAAACCTGCAGAGACCACTCTTCCACTCGTCAACCACTAATATAAGCGCTGTGTGAATAAAGATGTATTGCATTGTATCAATATAGCAATATAAAATGTGTACTGGTACTCACTTGTGTCATTTCCTTCTGGACAGACTCATCAGGTCAGATGGGCTCTTCACCCCTGGGCTCACCCACCTCCCATCGAGGAATGCATCCATCTTTGCTCAGTCCAACGACCATGGGGCCGTCCGGGTCTCTTCACTCTCCCATCAGC
Organism: Filicampus tigris; assembly: GCF_054856515.1. Classification (NCBI taxonomy): domain Eukaryota; kingdom Metazoa; phylum Chordata; class Actinopteri; order Syngnathiformes; family Syngnathidae; genus Filicampus; species Filicampus tigris. Next base: position 17,754,763 of record NC_141231.1, read on the forward strand.
ACATTGAGCTCGCCCATGAACGGCCTGGGCTCACCCTTCTCTGTCATCAGCTCGCCCATGGGCCCCCACTCCATGTCCTCGCCCGGCATGGGCTACGGCCCCAGTGTCAGCCCCCAGGTGAGGCCAGTCACAGACACGGACGCATGCGAACATGCACCGATGTTTTCCAATGTAACCTTATAATGAAGTCAGAGTTTAATAAGGGAAGTCGACCAAAAATTTTGCGCCCCCACTAGTCGAATCATAGTATTCGGATTAATGTTTGCGTTTGTGGAATATGAGTTAAGCAGCAAAAGCCATCTATTTTTATCAACCTCAGGGGTGGGCATTTTATCACTCGCTGTTGACTAAAAATGACATCACAGTTACTCAGGGATCAGGTAATAACCAATCACGGCCCACCTGTCTTCTGAAGCTAAGCCATGATTGGCTGTTACCTGAGCACAAAACAACCATGATGTCATTTTCGGTCGACAGCAGGTGACAAAATGGCCGCCCTCTGAGATAGCTAAAAACGGATGGATTTTGCTGCTTAATTCGTATTCTTGAACACAATATTATTCAGAGTATCAAGTTTAGACTAGTTGGGCTGCATAGAACATTTTCTTGCATGAAAGGTTTTGGGGTTGACTTCCCTTTAACTAGTCTAAACACGGCATTCTGATTATTATTGCGTTTGTTGAATATGAGTTAAGAAGCAAAATGCACTCGTTTTTTTTCATCCATCTCACGGGGCTGAGAAAATGAAAATGACATCGCAGTTACTCAGGACTCAGGTAACGACCAATCACTGCTCAGCTTCAGAAGACAGTTGAGCCGTGATTGGTTGTTACCTGAGCCCTGAGTAACTGCGATGTCATTTTTGGTCAACAGCAAGTGACAAAATGTCACCCCCTACCCCCCCGAGATGGTTAAAAACAGGTGGATTATACTTCTTAACTCATATTCCACAAACGCAATGTTAATCAGAATGCCGTGTTTCAACTAGTGGGGTTGCATAGAATATTTTGACTCCCCTTTTAAGGATTTGCTTATGCGGTCAATTTTAGTAGAAAATGTCACATACACACAAAGAATGTTTCTTCATTCACACATTTATTTCATTATTTTTCATTCATTTTTCATAGTGTCATAGAAAAAAAATCCCGAAACTAAAGCTGCCCTATTAATTCATCGTGTCTTACAAATTGTATTGACGTGTCTCAGAAGTGCAAATTGCACATGCTGACTGTGACACGCACTTAATTCGCCTAAGTAGGCCCCACCAGACTGAGGCTCTGCTTTGACCCCATGCCACAGTTAATCAAGGCCTTTTCAACTCGGATTCCATAGTAGTATTTTGGCTCTGTCACTCTTCTGCTGTATCAGAGCCGCATTTGTCACTGTCTGGCGTCACACGTTGCCTCTATCCCTTCAATCTTCTTCAGTTCTCTCTGTGGTAGTCCTTTTTCCCTTCATCTATTTTGCATCATCTTCCCCTTTCTGTCGTTTTCGTTCATCAATGTGCGCTACTGGTTTCTTTGGAATTAAAACACACACACACATAACTTGCATATACTAGGACACGCATGCTCTCCCTCACATACACAATTAAGACATCAAAGTCTGCAGTGTCCCAATTTCCGCCTTGAGCCATATCTAAAATTGAAAGTTTCTTTTAAAATGCAGTTGCTGCCCTTTTTGTGGTTGCTAATAATTGCGCAACGTGAAACTGTTTGGACGGACTATTCATAAAATTGTTGAGCTTATTGCTCCCCTCTGAGCTAAAACTAATCTGGGCTACAGTTACTCGCGGAAGGTGGCCACTTTTTTTGGTTGTTTTTGTTTGCTCGAGAGTCAGTCAGAGACTTTCAAATATATTTTAATATTTAGTTACCATTTTTATTGTAAGTTCATAACATCCACGGATACAGTATAAAGCAGACTGTAGATCTTATCTTGCTTTTTTCTTGCCAAAAAGATTTGATTAATTAGAGGCTTTGTCATTATTCAATCATTTGTTAGCAGTTACGGGTGAGCTCAAGCCCATCCCAGCTGGCTTCAGGAAAGAGGCGGAATACACTGAAGACTGGTCGCAAGTCTGTTGCCGGGAAAATTTATTATTATTATTATGATTATTAAAATGGAAAACTATCTGAATAAAGTCTCTCAAAGTAACTTCAGTGTAAATGGACAGATTGCCTATATCCAATCAGTATAAGCCTAATGCCATCAATACACAAATTGGTTATGTATACGCACCCTAATCTACGAATTGAACACAAAAAACACCTATTGTGTATCTAAACTGTTGCAAAATCAAGCATTAAATATGATCTAAATGTTTAAATAATGAAAACAATTGTTAACGGCGGCCGTTGAAGTAATGCCAAGTTTACCCTAATTTAAGTCAATGAGAGGGAGATTGATTCCAGGCCAAGTAGATGCTGTTTAATATTTCATTTTCATTGTTATTGTTCACTTCCATGTTATGACTGTTAAAACGTTAATGTGCATAAAAAGAATTGTATTTTCCATCACTGTGATCGGCTGGCAACCAGTTCAGGGTGTCCCCCGCCTGCTGCCTGAAGACGGCTGGGATAGGCTCCAGCACTCCCCGCGACCCTTGTGATGATAAGCGGTATAGATTAATGGACGGATGGATATTTTCCATCAGGCTAATGCATCCACAAGACTTGGACCCATAAACTGATCTTGTTCATATTTGAACTGATGATGCTACCATTAGTGCCGGTAAGCCATGCTGTTTTGGATTAAAGTGATAGTATATACTTGAAATTCTTGACTAATAGGTATTTTCTTCCATTAAAAAAAAAAAAAAATATATATATATATATATATATATATATATATATATATATATATATATATATATATATATATATATATATATATATATATATATATACTTTTTATCATGTTTTTAGCTTAACATTCAAATGCACTGACATCACTCAATGCATCTTGTGCATCATGCGCCAGGAATTATGGCACAAAGACGTTCAGTGACGCCAAGAGTGCAGCAATAGAAAATTGGGATTAAATGTCTTCTTTCTAAATGGACTATTTCTTTTTCTGCAAATGAAATTTAAAATGAATGCATCGTCGCGGCCTTATTATTGGACAAATACTCCTGCATTTATTAGCATGCATCACACATTCAAATTCTGCAAAGTCCTCTGTCTGACATAATGTGTGATGTCTAATGTTTGATGATTTGAGCCTTTAATCCATGAATGTTTGCATAGCTTAGACTGCAGGGGCTGTTCACTGTTGCATTTTGAAGGCGGAGAACGTCAATTTGATGTGAGAACGTCACTCGGAGGGCTGAGATGGCGACACGTCTCCGGTCATGCGGCGCGATGCTACACGGGACAATGAATTGCGTCAGGCGATCGCTGCTATTTGATCACGACACTGTTCTGCGAGTTAACTGGAGCAAAGTCACAGATAAGGGTCTGTTTCTCTCCATAACCACTACAGCAGAGTCCCGTGAACCTGCCGCCAAATGCTTACCACACACAGCCGGTTCTCATGAGATTTTCTTTTTTTAGTAAGGTTATTTAAGAAAAGTAATGCACTGTCATCGATAGAGAATGGGGGTTGGGCAAAATAACAACTGAATATTGTATTGCATCTCACATGGTTCGTCACAAGATTTGATATTGAAACATGCATGTTTTGAATGTATTTAGTTCCCAATCCCTTTTTGGTTCTGAATACATTCCAGTGCTCGCTTGTATGCCCAATTTCCTACTAAATTCTTGTGAAAGCAAAATGCGCCATATTCGTCTAGACAGCTGAACGCATTAATAGTATGTTCGTTATATTCTTTGGTTAATGGCTGGATTGGTTTAAAACAAAGACGTCCTTACTTTATAAAGCTGCACATGCGGAATTGAATGAGCTAACAGCCTGTCCTCCAAAGATGGGCAGCAATGACAACATGATGAAAGCAGGGGAAAGGATGACGAAACTCCCATTATGACTAGGTTCTTGTGTTCTCTCAAAGCCTAAACCGCATGTTGAGAGAGAGGTCCGTCCTTCATCATCAGCCAGTTCTTACATCAATGCAAAGAAAATTTTACTTTTTTTTAATTTATGTCCCAACACACAGACACAGTGATGTACTTTGGCTGTGCAGTTTTTTTTTTTTTTTTTTTTTTTTTAGCATTTCTGCTCCTATTTATGAACTGCGGTGTTTTAGACCTGGTCGGAAAAGACTATCGGTATTGTTCTGAAACGACACACACACACACACACGTCTTTCTTGGAACTTTTTTTGCACAAGTAGATGCACAATGTTTCTGGATATCCTGTCATAGGGAGATGCCAGAACACAGCCCGTTAAGCAAGTGGTCAGGTCTTTGGGCTTTAGCCTGCTGGCAGTATGCCTTGTCCCTTCATTAAAGACACGCTAACTGTCAAAGCATCTGGAAGACATTATTAAGCGTGGAACATAATGGCTGTTAACTGTGTGGCTGTCTTTTTTTAAGAAAAGGAGGACCTTTAAATGTGGACCAATGTTTCCAGCATTTTACATTTTGTAGTTTGTTTAATATGACTTATACGTTGTCTCTCCGTAACGTTTCTGAATACTGTTAACAAATAACAGGCCATGCGGTGACTTTCAGTCTGCCTTAAAAATACATCTAAAAAAGCGTTTCTGAAGTGAAACACAGAAGGAACACTCATTTGCCGAAGGTGTAAATGTTTTACACGAAATGGCGCTTGCGCCAAATAAGTTATAAATGAGCAGCAACGGTGATGTCATGCTCCACTTTTGAATATGTCGAATTTTCGCAAGGGTCGCTTGGCAACTGAAACACAACAGGTCCAAAAGAAAGTGTTAAGTGTCAGCGAACGACAGAGCGCTAAGAGACAGTGAGTGACAGAGAGAGGGAGGGCAGGGCAGGATAGAACGAGAGTGAGAGGGAGAGAGAGAGCTTCCTGTGTGGGAGTCATAAAGGTCCATTCCGTGTCTTTGATGGGCCTTGCTGCAGTCACTCTGCATGACATCATGGTTGCGGGGCTCGATTGGCTGCACAAAGGGTCTCTGTGTTGGCTCCCTGGAGAACAGTTAAGACTCTCTAATGTCAATCAACCCCCAAATGGATGGGGGACAAGAGTTTTCACAGCCAAAGTTGGTTCCAGGTGCCAATTAGAAGCAGCTTGCTCCCCACCCTCACTAGTGATACTTTCACAAAGTCCCACTACCACAAATGTAGTAAAAGTATTTTGGAGTTGTATTTAGAGCATACTTGCATATTTTATAGAATCCTAATGTGTCTTTTTTCCGTGCTCTGCTCCCATTTCCTCATGTTTACTGCAGCTGTTTGCTGTTAATGCAAAAGCAATGCTTAAAACAACTCCCAACTTGGAAGCGTCCATGCAGAAACTTTTGTAGGAGGTGTTGTTTTTTGATTAACAGAAGCCTAATACATGAAAGACCTGAAAAGTAGATTTGCGGAATAAGAGCGCATACACCTCTTGAACTAAATATTTCGGAGAACCGATTAAAGTGTGTCTGGGATGTTTTTTATTCCTCATGCCAACTTATGATTGCCATTGCCATCCACTTTGTGTATGCTCTGGGCGCTCATACACTTGGAGTTGTTGTGTGTCTTTCTAGCTTGTTTAGGAATTTCTAGCAGCTTCAAGTAACATATTTGTGACAGAACTTCTGGTATACATTTATATTACCGTATATATTACCGTAATTTCCGAACTACTACGCAACCGATTTAAAGCCGCAACAGTTAATTTAGTCAAACTCCCAATAAATTATCTTCACACCAGTAAACATTTTTTTTTTTACAGTAGCCTCCTGGAAAAGTCATTGATCATTGCACCGGGTCTGCGTATGGTCGGTCTTGACATAAATGCAAAAACGTCATTGTTTACGCACTTGAAAACGAAAATGTCCCAACAGAGCTCGTTCGCGACGGGAGTCTTTTTATGCATGCGTATATGCCCTCGCATTACTAAAAGGCTTGCTTCCGCTCATTTTTGTATTTCACTTTTGAAAACAAAAGCTCATTTTGCCAGCAGTGCTTGTGAGGAATCGACGATTTCTGGTGTGGCCCAGCATGGGGTAAATTTTAGTAACCTCCAAGCTGTCTAGTCTGCTTCTGCTGAATTCAATCCATTGGGAGCGTTTAGAAGGAGATTTTTGTTTAAACCGGGTGGCAAATTAATGCAAGTGCCTTACAAGAAGGAATATTCATTCATATATAGACCATTTATCAGCTTTAAAGTTCCTGTTAAGTGAAAATAAATACTGTATGTCTTGGAAATTTGACACAGCACAGAGTGTTGTTTGACCAAATTTGAATGATTGAAAAAAAAAACAAGTATATAGAATGAGGAATCAAAATTGTGAAGAATTAAACCGTTGTTTCCACTCTCAATCATTGTGGGTGTATCTGCTGAATGCGCTGAAACCAACCCCCCCTCAATTGTCAATGCCAATCAAATATCACTATATCACTACACTATGATATGATACTACACTATACAGTAGTTCTGTTAAGAAGTCTTCTGCTTAAAAAAAAACCAAACACTTCCCTAAAAAAAAACACACGAGACAATTTTTAAAAGCAACTTAATTCTAATTTCCATTTATTTCCTGAGTATGACTTTATTTTGCCGTTATATGACACCAAATATATGCTGTACACGCTGTCACCCACGTGTCGCTCGATTTGTACTTGTTTGTGAAGCATGCGTTGTTCAAACAGGTGTTTCCAAACATATAACAGTGTAATTGATCCCAAAGGTTGTCTTATTGTGAATATCTTACCCTGAAGGCCACAGAAGCACGGGCCCATTAACACCCTCCTGTGTGAAACCCAATCCTTCATTTCTGCTGATTCGTGTCTAGATTAGACTCACACAAAAGCACACACGCTAATTAGGGATGAGAAGAAAGTTCTTAGTCAATCCACCAGTGCTTTGCTGGATAGTTAAGGTGAGTTGCTTTTCGAAGGAAGTGGTCTTCGTGTGGTGTGAGGGCTGAAACGTGACACAGGGTTATCTTCAGGTTACATCATGACCTTATCCCTGTCCTCACCTCTGTGAAGGCAGCTGGTTAGGTGTTGACTCCTGTCAACAGGAGATTTCAGATCTACACTTATTGTTTTCCTCTTAACATTGTTGCTCGCATTGAACAGAATTCCTTACTTTGAATTCTTGGCATTGTAAAGTTGGGAACATCTTGCTGACCATGGTGTGCTCGGCTTACTGTAAATATCCCAAATTTCGGTTTCTGAAACATTCTGAACGACCCCTTTACATGCGTGAGTGGACAGAGTTACTCCCGTATACATGTTAATTGTGATCAATTGGGGTATCTCGATCCAAACGGCGACCTACTTATAACGTCACGATGCAAATGGAGGTAATTTACACTTCTTTCTTTCTACCGTCAATAAAACACTTTATATTCATGTCACTCACCACAGTAATAAGCAGTCGGTTTCCTCCTGGCTCCAAAAGAGTGGTCCAGTGCTGCGTCTGAGTTTCGCTATGTTTGTTTACATCTGCTTGTGTATTTCCGGTGAGGTTTCACTTCTTGCTCCGGTGAGTAAGCGAAATCGCCACAAATAAAAGTACTTTTTGTACTCGAAAGAACAACGATTCTTTGCGGATAGAGCATGCGCAGAACACAACCCAATGTTCCTTTGAAATGAGGTATTCCGATCGCATTTATATGGCCATATATTCCGGTTAGAAAAGGGGTACCCCAGGGGTCTTATTTAAAAACACAAATATGAGCATATTTGGGTTTTTGTGCGTGTTTACATGGCCTTTCAAAACCCGGATATTGCCAGTATTGTGGTTTCGAAAGGCTTATTGACTGCATGTAAACGTAGTCAGTAATGTGACTTTTTGCAAGTCAGTGTGAATGATGATTTTAAAAACATTGTCTGTATGTGGAAGTTTTCACACATCCAAAGAAAAACTTTGCTCTTTTTACTAGAGCGTTGTAGATCATTGCGGTCCCCTAATACTGTCGGGATAACTTTCTCTAAGTTAAAAAAGGTGCCCTTGAACTGGAAAGCAACTGGAGTTCCACAAGAGAGTTTACGTATTGAAGAGTGGTACGCTCGGATTTGATGTTTGCTTTTGAAGTGTCTTTCTGAGCAAAGTCTGTGCTCTGAATCAAACTAAGCCCCTCTTAAGCAGAGGCCTCAACTGTCTCCACTCTTTTCCCTTTTCTCCTCCGCTCACTCCAGGGATGGCTCTTTTCATTTTTTTCAGCAACGTGTTTTCTGTTGCATACTAATTGTTTAGAGGACCAACTCAGCCAAGATTATTGCCCATTATAGGAAGTACCATGGTGTTCCTACTTTTCAACCTTCAATGTTAATTGTTGTTACTGAATTCAAACTTAAAACATGTGTATTTCTTGCTGTTTCCATTTATTTCATTGAATTAGGGTTGTTTGTAAATGTTTATCTTGATTTTCCTGGATTTTTTTTTTTTATTGCATTTTTGCCAAATTTCACTGTCAGTTACAATTTTAAAAAAATATATATTGTATAATATATTGTTTACTTGCCAGATTTTCTCACCCACTTTCTGATCAGCTATGTTTTGTTTTGAATTTATTTCTTTTCATTCCTTCAGAAACAACAATTTCCCTCCCGAGTGCCCTTTATATGCACAGCATTCTAATCTTTATACAAGAAATGTAATATTTTTAATATTTCAAAAATGTACTCGTTTTCAGGACGCCATCCCACACTAAATCTTGGCTGAATAGTTCAGTAAACCAGCTGGTAGCACAGATAACTATATTGTTGCATACATCACCTCTATGAATGTTACACCTACAAGTATACATAGACAGCCAGTGTACTGCACTGGACGTACCAGCCAAATGTTCTCCTCATCATATTACGTAACACATCCTGCACATGAAACTTATTCATCTTGGGTATTACATCCACTCATGTTGCACATTGTACTGCAGGGAGTCCTATGTCCTACATTTCCAGTCCTTGAGATTAAATGCCCCTAATTTGTTTATCTCGCTAAGTCTGTAAAAGTTTTAAAGTCAGCATTCTACTTCCACGCCAAAAGAAAAAAGCCGGATGCATACGATACGTAAGATGGGATCGTCGGGGGATTTCCTAAGATGATAATACTGTACACACAGCTGGCATACCTTTCTGTGTGGGGTCACATGTATGTGTTCAGGGAGCATGTATTCTATTTCCAGTACCGGCCCTGAGCTACTTTAATCCCCCAGACTTGACTCCATCACCATGGATAGAAGAGTGGGAGAGAAAGGGGTCCCAGCCAGCCCACTGAGCAGCGCTGTTGAGATTGAGTTGCGATTTGACTGAAAATAGATTTTGAATGGAAGAGTCGTTTCTGTCAGGCAGCGGAGGGTTTGATAGAAACCATCCGAACTGAGGAGACAGCTCTGTTAGTGCGGCGCTGCAGGGCAAAAGGCTAGACACCAGCGCTCAAGTGAGGTAAGAGTGCGTGTGTGTTTGTGCGCGCGCATGTTTGGGCGCACCTCTGAGTATGTTGAGATGCGGGTGGGTGTGCACTCGCTTCCAAAACGGCAACCAAACCGTTCATGCAGCTGTGTTGTTGACAACAAAGCGTCTTAGGCAGGGGTGGGAAACTCCGGTCCCCGAGGGCCGCTACACTGCATGTTTTAGATGTTTCCCTCCTCCAACGTACCTGATTCAAATGATCAGGAGCATTTTCAGGCTTCTGCAGATCTTGCTTATGAGTGAGTGAGTACCTCACACAAAATCTCACCTGCGAGGCACCGTACTGGACAATGCTTTGTGGCAATTTTGGACCATTTTTCATGCCTACACACATTGACTCAGACATACCTAGCTATAGAGAGAGAATAGAAGCATTTTTTTATTATTATTATTATTATTATTCAATTTCATGTCAATCGGTGCATAGTAATCCTACACTTTTGACTGGCCGGTTGTCACAGCTCACCTAAACCGAATTGGGTTTCCCGTTGGCCAATCTGCACAGAACAAGACAACGTTTCTCAGTTCCTATTTATTAGCCGCATAATAGACATTAAGTAACTTGGACTCTTTGACATCAGTGCGGTTGTGCTGTTGCATTTATTGCCTCTCTGCCTGTCGGCAAAACATCCTTACACTGACTTTGCTTTGTATGCAGTGACAGATCGTGTTGTCACAGGGCACCGGTGCCACACAAGATCAGTGGATATCCCTTGAAATTGGCAGATATTATCTCCCGAAATTATTAATGAATGAGTGTGTTATATTTAAAATGGAATCTCTGCGGTGTAATGAACTATTTGCGTATGTGTGTGTGGGGGGGTTAAACTTTTCAACCGACTGAACCAGCCAAATATTGAAACCCACATGAGCTTTTGATTTTCTAGTCTAGGTCCAACTCGAGTTCCCATGACACCACACGTCATGCTGAATTCTGTGAAAATGAGGATAAAAAGTTCTCTGGAATTTTCCATTTGATCGGACGGTAAAGCGTCTGGCTTGGAATATGTAAATCGAACGAAGACACGGTACATTATCGCTTCGAGCAAGAATGTACATGGGAGTGCTGCTTTATTTTCTTTTTTTTTCTAACTCAGAAGTTGTTGAAGAAGAGTTGAGTGTTGAAGAGGTTAAAAATGTGATGCCAGGAGCCAGTCCTGTGTATGTCTAGACTTGTGCATCATTTTTGACCTTCTTCAGCTTTTACAAGTATATGCATCATCATGTGTGAAGTATCTCACATTAAAACTAGATTGTGGTTTTATTGACTGAAGTTGAACTGCTATAAATCACTACTAGTCAAACGTGTGGAAACAGTTTCTCATTCAATGGCACAACATGAAAGGTTTGTTGATTGGTAGTGTGTTTAGAGATAGTTTATTCAGTGTGACAGGCATTGTTGTCAATACAATCTCAACAGTTGTATGTATGTCGTAAACGCAGGAGGATTATTACAAGCTCACAGTCTATGCTTTTTGGTGAAAAAGAGATATGTATTTTGCATACATTTACATCGATAGTGTTGCTAGTCACCAAATTGGGGCTTGTGATTATTTTCTCTCCTGCAGTGTTGCTAATGGTGGGCTCCAGTAGTACATTCAGTGTTTTCGGCTCATTTCTATGCTCCCCTAACATTTATCTCCGCTGAAACAGTGCATAGCTAGTTAAAATAATTAGCCTGCCTTACTTCACATTTTTAGCAAAAGGCAAAGAGGGGTCACCATCAGAAGATTTTCTTTTTTATCAAAGCTCGATTTCATGGAGAATGGGAGGTCCAATTTAAAGTAAGATTTAAACTTCTAGATATACTGCTCCCCAAAGCAGATGTTTTTGTGTGTCAAACATTTTTCAACTGATGGGGCATGTTGTGAGGACGGATAACCCTAACCATTCAATCTGAAACAGAACCAACAGAACCTACACTTCTGCTCAGACATTAACGAATCTATCAGCATTCTTCTCTGACTGCCATGACACTGAAAAACTCAGTCAGGTTACTTGACCTTAACTTTTGGTTGATGGTCTACTCTGAAATTAATTTCCTTTTACCACTGTACGTCTATCAGAAAACTATTGGCAAAAAATCCACAAAAAGGAAAATGGTATGCAGTTACGCTAGTTAGTAAGCATTAGTGCTCACATTAAATGGCGGTTAAACTCCCAAAATTTTCGTCAAACTCCAAATTGCATAACGTTTGAGATGTTGGATCTCGAAGCTTTATGCCCCACCAGCGAAACGCCGCAAAGGGGGAACTGTGTGTTGATAACAGTTTTGTGTTCAGCGGGACTGCTTTGTGACCTGTTGCTGTGTGTGTTTGTGTATGTTGATGTTCCAGCTGAACTCGCCGATGAACTCGGTCAGCAGCACGGAGGACATTAAGCCCCCGCTGGGCCTCAACGGTGTGATGAAAGTGCCCGCTCAGCCCTCTGGCACGGCGCTGTCGCTCACCAAACACATCTGTGCCATCTGTGGCGACCGCTCCTCAGGTAAGTTGCTGGAATGATGACGTGCTTGATGTGTATCATTATGTGCATGTAAAATCGCATGTGGGAAACACCATAAAAGCCTGCTTTGGGATCCCATAATAGCGGATGCTAAATTGCGTGTTGTTCACTTGCACTAAAAGCTTCCGTGCACTGTTAGCAACAGGTGTAAATGCGAGGGAGTGGTAGCTCCAGTGAATACACGTTCATTTTTCATTTTGCTGCCATTACTGTCTTTCATTTTGGTGTTGATTGGGTTTGTGTTAGGAAGTAATCATTACTATTGACAAACCGCACCCTTCACTTTCTCCAGGTAAACACTACGGTGTATACAGCTGTGAGGGCTGCAAAGGTTTCTTCAAAAGGACGGTGCGCAAAGACCTCACCTACACGTGTCGCGACAACAAGGACTGCGTCATCGACAAACGCCAGAGGAACCGGTGCCAATACTGCCGCTACCAAAAGTGTTTAGCGATGGGCATGAAGAGAGAAGGTACAGCACATACCGTTGAGGATAGTCACACTTACATACCCCTTCACTTACTGTGATATATATGTATGTATATATATACATATGTACGTATACTGTACGTATATATACATATATGTACCTATATGTATATGTATATATGTATATATACGTAAATGTAAACATTTGTATATATACGTATGTGTGTGTATATATATATATATATATATATATATATATATATATATATATATGTATATATATATATATATATATATATATATATATGTATATATAAATAAGTCTATTGCTTTTTGATTTCAAGTTAATAATTTGAATTTACTGTTGATTTACAATTTAAATCACTGGTGACACAATGGTTATTGAATTTTGCTTTACTTTAGTTCATCATCCCAAAATAATTCCTACTGTCAGATTTAAAACTCCCGCAACTCAACACAGCTGCTACTAGTTAGCTCGCACACATTGCTTGCATACTTTGCCTCGTAATGGGTTGTGATTGACCAAATGGTTGACTCGATTCCATCAGGGCTAATCTGAGGTGAACTCACGTGGCTCTGGCTATTGTAAAAATGCTTGTCCTGGGAACGTATGCAAGATAATATACTTTTATTTTCCATCTTTTGTGAGTGTGCATAACTCTATTAAGTCCATTTTGAACCATTTACATGATCGGTATACGTTATATAATGTTCTTTATATTTCTTAACGAGCTTAAAAAAAGCATTTTATCGTAATCATTTGTATCTCATTTGCCACAATAAGTTGAACATGATGGTACTAGTATAAAATGTTCTGCTTCAAACAATTCTTTGGGGAAAATATTGATTTCTGCTTTTGCACCCCAAAGAAGCCCATCGTTTGCTGGATATGGAAACTCTGCACAGAGTTTATGAGAATAGAATGTCCTGAGGGAGAGATGTTATGTTGATTGGAGATATGAAAACAGAAAAGGGGGCGTGTGAATCTCTCCTCCATTTCATCTTCTGTCTTTTTGTAGTAACCGCCCTGCTGATTTTTAGAAGCTTGGAAATTGCTTGGAACAGCTAACATATTAGTATCAACCAGCATTTAAGCCACATAACGTGGCATAAACATGTTTATGTTATGAAATGCATAATTGTCAAAAATGATCGTGTGATGTGCTTCGTTTGTGAAGCGCATCACATTTGCAGTCTTTTCAAAGAGCTTCCTATGGGAGAACAAGCAGCGCGTAATGTTTCCGCTACTGTCCTGGCATGCATTTTATTCAACAAGAATGCATGGCCTTGTCTCCACAGTCTGACAAACATAAGAGGACAGGCAATTGGTACATATTATATTGTACGTATGGTACTGCCACACCTTTACCAGATCGTTCTGGTGTACCCATAACCTGATTTGGGGAATCAGAAACTAGATCACCTGTTATGAAAAACAATCCAGTAAATATTAAACCATGGAGAGTTGGTGTTGGTTGTGGTGCACACAGACATGGAGGTGTGAATTTTAACACCTCGTGAGAGTGTTAAAAGTATTAGCGCTCTCGGCAGTGCTGTTCAGAGCTGTTTCGCACATTGAAAGCACCAATCGCTCTTGCAATTACGGCCACCGCCGTTACCAAATACGGACATATACAGAGTGAGCAACACATATGGGCAGGAGGCAATGATTAAAGATGTTGAAGGGTGTTAACCAAGAGCATATGTGTGTGTGTGTGTGTACCTGAGAGCGTGACTTCAACACTTTCTATACAAGGCCAGTTTGTGTTGACCTTTACTTGGCCTCCCCTCCACCAGTGACGGACTCTTTCAAGGATATTATCATTTACTATCACTTGGCTCACTCAGGGTGCTGCCTAAGCCGCCCTTCTACACCCCGAGGGTAGTCGTTGCAGAACAAGACAGTAGTAGCCAAAAGGCTAAGTGAATCCTCAGAAAGAGGAGCAGGATTATATAAATTTATACTCTTGCAGTCAGGAGAGAGGAGGAGGGGGGGTGAAGAGTAAAGTTAACATGATTTCAGCCCTCTTCACCTCTCTCTGACTCCAACGCAAGTATTTTACCCTTGGGCTGACCTCCACCGCCAGACAGCAGATCCTCTAAAGTGGGGCCCCTTCCCTTCTCCTCCTCAAACAACCACTGCTACCCCCTCATCGTGACCACAGAAACGTATGAAAACAGATCATTCTGCAAACTCACCGTGTGCCGGGTGTGTGCGGCAGGTCACTTTTCCAGGTGTGTGTGTGTGTGTGGAAGCGTGCATCTTGACTGTAAAAGTCACGATGACGCAACGTGATTATGCCTCGGACCTTTTATTAACCTATGCAGAATACACTTTAAAATAGCCGTGCGAGTTTTTTTTTTAGCGGTATTTCCACTCAAGTTAATTTTACTTTCCAAACACACACACTTATGCATCTTTTTCTCTACTCGAGGGTGGAGTTGCGGTTTTTCTTGCCTTAGCCACAGTGAGTCTCGGTGTCTGCTGAGCACACAAACCATTTCCTGTGTCTCCTCGCCAAGCCAATCAGATGACAGAACCACTACAGTTATGCTCTAACCAGTTAGTGTGTGCGACATGTAAAAAAGAAACCATGTTCAAAAAGAAGTCCTCATTGATTTGTGTTGTACTGAAGCTGAGACTGTTTGGCGACCGCACGTCAGTGACAGACCGTACATTGTTTATGTGTTTTGAAATGATTTGTGAATAAAAGGCGCCAGCTGTTTGTCATGGAGGACCGCATGAAAAACACATTGCTGAGATTGAGAGGAAAGAGATAAGTCCTTGCGCATTCCCACAATGGTGTGTGCATACTGTTGATCTGAAGTGTTGCACGGTTTTGAAGCAATTATCGATGACTGAACTCACTTGGATGCGTTTACTCTCATTGTGGGTTCAGGGATACTGTGCACACTCAAGGCCTTTTTGCACATGTACTGTATGCAATGTTCTGTCCATGTTGCTGTGAAACACAGAAAAAGTACCACTGTATCTTTTTGCCGTACATTTTTAAATATTGAGTCACAGGTAGAATCGAAACAATTTTTTTTTCGCCTTTTGTTCCCCATTATTTCCTGATAGATTGGACTTGCCTCAAATTCTGAAGTGTTGAGTATGAGTAATTTCACAATTACCACAATTTGGTCACCTCAAAGGCCGGATCATCTCTACTGACTCAAAAACAGCATATGTAAGAAAAAAAACAACAACAATGATAATAAGACAAGTCTGTGTATATACTAATCAACGTGAGGCAGTCATACTTGAAAAGGGATGTATGATATCATTTTGACCATGCAATGTATTTCTGCTTTTAATAAATGATGAAATAATAAACAGCAGTAGTGACCGGAACCAGTGTTATTACATGCAGCCGTTCAGGAGGAGCGCCAGCGAGCCAAGGAAAAGAATGAGAATGAGGTGGAGTCGACCAGCTGCGCTAATGAGGACATGCCCGTGGAGAAGATCCTGGAAGCCGAGCAGGCGGTGGAACCCAAAACCGAAACCTACATCGACACCAACCTCGGCGTTCCGTCCAATTCAGTGAGTTTGCTTTTGTTTGTTGTTTTTTTGTTTTTTTCAAATTGAGGTGGTATGCAGAGCTGCGGATTTTACTCAATTTTGCTGGTCCATCTTTCGTCAGTCTGTCATTTTTGGTGACGAACCGAGTCACGCGCGGTTGGTGATGATCACTCTGACGGACGAAAAACCGCTTCCGTCGTTCCGTCATTATAAAAAAGTGTCCGGTCATTCGTCAGCAAAACGGGCATCCGTCACTGACGGACCATTCCATCAGACTGATGGACCACCTCTGACGATATGTACAACGTTTCTGTGGTCCGTACAATATACTTAATCACCGTACCAATATTCACGGAGAATTAATTTATAACACTATAACGGAGTTTCACGGAGGTCCGTACTCCTATTCTTCTTGCACTTTGTCTTGGCTTAAAACCGGGAATGTTGGATGTTATTATTGAGAATCGCACAGTAGATTGCAAAATGATTCTTCAGGAATGTGCAATTGTTTTTGTTACGTTAGAAAGTCCATTCATTGGCATCTGCTGTTGAAGATGTTCTCCGTTGGTCTGAGTAAGCTCCTCTTTAGAGTCCTTTTGACAAGGACTGCTTGTGATCAGGAGCGTTCTCCTCACTCACCTTGTACGAGCTCCCCTCGTTGCCAGTCTCCCCCCATATCCCCTCTGCAACAGCTGGCCATGCGGGCTGTCTTTGACACAGCGGAGACGAAAAGTGATGAATAATACAACAGGCAGACTGTTCTTGAAAGCATCCCCACATAGTCTCCGCTTTCTCAGGAATTCTGCTGGAGCATGAGAAACTTTGCAGGCTGTGCGGCAGCCTAAGGAGGGCGAGAGTGAAGGTGAGGCTGAAGAAGCAGGTTTGGGGGGGGGGGGGGGGGTGCGAAAGCGCAGGGCTTCTTCTGGGATTCGTCTGCTTCAGGGGAGGGAAATGTCCTGTGAAGTGAAAGTGGAGATGTGGAGGCTGTTATGTGAGTAAATGGAGCTATTTTAGGAGGCCAGATAGACATGTGGGAGATGAGCGTTGACATTAGGGTGTCTGCTCAGACACTCTGACTCACTTGTTCACTTAGTGTGTTTAGGCCTTTTTCCACCAACATCCAAGGTACATGGGGTTCCTGTGGCATATTGTTGTTTTGCCTTAACACAGCAGCCGAGGAACACGTATGTATTTTT
The DNA here is from genome assembly GCF_054856515.1 of Filicampus tigris. Lineage (NCBI taxonomy): Eukaryota > Metazoa > Chordata > Actinopteri > Syngnathiformes > Syngnathidae > Filicampus > Filicampus tigris. Next base: position 17,771,949 of record NC_141231.1, read on the forward strand.
CAGTACAGTGCACTACAGCGACAGTGTCGGTGGCGGTCAACAGCATTATAAAACGATCCAAAACCAGTGATGAATTAGTGTTCAAATGGAAACGTGATACGACACTCTACCTTACCAAAGCATTTGGTGAAGCTTAGCCTTTAAGGCTTTGAATATGAGTCCCATTCATGGAACTTAGCCACTCATTCTTATAGAATAATATCTTGGTGGGGCGGCAGAAAAAAAGTGTGCCAATGGGGCTGAATTCTTAATACGGCCTCAGGGCCGTTCAAATTTTGAGGTTCCACCGTAGCGTGATTAATTCATAAAAAGTGTCTGTACGTTGCTTTCTGTTGCTCGGTGACATGACAGCAGTGGCAAGACAAAGAAAACCCCTTTGAGGCTGTGCTGAACTTAAAAATACCTCTGGGATAACAATTTGGGATAACAGTCCACTTAACCAAACTGTGACAAGGGATGTTAGGGAAAATAACTGCCTCGCAGGCTGTCTTGACCACAAGGAGCCCTCTTCTCTCAAGTTGCTTTCCCTGTCTCTCGACCCCCCCCCCTTCCCCCCTGCAAGGTCTCCATTGAGAAGCACTGCCCCGTGCTGTAATTAATCACAGGGCCCGGACCATGAGTGCACAAGCATGAATGGGCCACCACCACCGTCTAATGGCTGGGGTCTGGCCAAGCTGAATAAAGTGTGTTTATCTCATGGTGACCTAGAACAGAAGTTAAACATGCGTTAGTAATGCGTGTCCAGTTAGATAAGGAGAGGCCTCTTCTTAAGATGGACGGGAGGCTTTAGTTACCTAATCCTGCAGGTGTTTTATTTTTTTTGTGTTTCTGCAAAGATGTTCTCAAATGCCTATGCTCATTTTGCTATAAAGCTGTAGTTGCTTATCCCCCGTCAAAATATCGGCAAGAGGTGTTGTGTTATTTAAATGATAATTAACTGATGATTCATCGCCACCCCTGACGTATGCGTTTCAGAAAAAAAAAAAAAAAGAAAAAAGTAGGACACTTGAGTAATTCGTTTCCATGCTGATGTGTGCACATCCAATTTTCTCTGTTATTACGCTCTTATTGGCTGGTTCAAGCAGAATAATGAAAAATTGAAAGAAAAATCGTTCTCCTCAAGCGATGACATTTTTATAGGACAACCTTTCCTCCCCAAATTGCATTCAACATTTGTTTTTATTAATGAGAACTTGACGTTTTGTTTGTCACGTGCAATGGAAGGACTTGCTAAATTGTCGAGAAATTGAGACATCCTGGAGGTTTCCCCCTCGCAGCTCACAATGGGCGCCTCCTTTGTGACCAGATAGCATCCTAAATGCTGCTTTGAGAGTTGAACAGTGAGTACACTAATGATGATGCCTGAGGATTGCTGCAGGAAAACTCCCCTGTCATCTCCACAAACAGAGGCAAAGAAAGCGGGTCAGTGTAAACACTGCTAAGATAGTCATGCAACATTCATGAGGCCTGCCGTGTCGAACGAGAACTCGGGGACTTGCGGAAGAGGTGAAGTTCAACTGTGTTGCACTGTTCAGACACATTGCGCTTGCCTTTTGTTTTCGACTGGGTCTGCCCCTTTTGCAATGAATTGGCTGATTTGTTTATGTGCTCTTGAGAGGAAGAGCGTCTCACGATATCCGTCATGCCCGACTACACCGACCGCATCTCCCAAGGAGATCCGATGCTGCAATATTCATGAGTTGCCAGTATTCGCTCTCCCACTGAAGAATACGACACCACTTTCATTTTCCAAGAGTGTCGTCTTTGTGTCTGCTCTAACTTTTTTTTTTTTTTTCTGGTTTCCACTGCATCTCTGTGATACTGAGCAGTCAGTGTGAGTTTCACACCGAAGGGAGGGAATACGGAGGACAAGACAGAGATGTCTCTGGTCTGCGTGTTACAAAAGGAGGACGTGAGTGGAGGGACGCTTTCTCTTTCATCCTGAACTAATCTCCTCTTGAGAGGTGCAGTTGATAGTTTGGATCCTCCAAGCTTTTGGAATCGATCAACAGGCTTTGGAGAAAGAAACCGGGGAGGTTCTGCCGATTATGTTCGTATGCGAGTTCACACGGGGATACTCAGAACTTAAGCATACTTACCTCATTTAAATGACACACAAAAGCGTGTGCTCAGTCTTTGTTTAGAAAGGTTCTTATCAAGTGTTTATATTCCGAGGATGGCGGCAGATTACTCATTAGAGATTGGCACAGGAGTTTGGGATTGTCGATCCCCAGCTCGAGTGGATTTACATTTTAGTTTGCTGGGCTTGCTGGGTCTGTGTTGCATTACAATCTCAGCACTGTATAAAACGCTCGCTGTGGGTCAAAGAACAAAGCCTCTAAATAGTTGGTTTAGGACACTTTAGGGAATGCAGTCCTGCTCTCAGTTTTGAAACTTCAGATGATTTCAGATACATACATACTACACCATGTACATGTAAATAAACCATATGGGCCTAATTGTTTGTCGGCCATTTAATTTCATGTATTTCCAGTTTTAATCGATAATGTTCCGAAAAGTTAGTTTCAAAATTGAGGTAGTCACAGAGCACTAACCAAGTATTACATTCGTTGTATTATTGTTACAGTTACAATTTTTTTCACCTTATCCAAAATGTTCTTGAAATGCAAGGAGTGCATAAAATGACCTTTTTAATTGTAGAACACATGTTTGAGCAACAAAATCATCAAAACAGTCATTATCCAGTAAGTTCCGGACTTTAACTTTAATTTCCACATTTTTTTCCCCATTTCATGACTCCATGTCGCAAAAGGTTTGTTCCAAAAGTGCAGGGATGGCCCATGTAAGAAACTGAAACATTTGTTGAGGGTCACACCAACATGCTAACCTCAATTGTGTTCATTATTAAGCAAGTCTTCTCTTTAAGTAAATCAGTCAATTGTATTATTTTTGATAAGCTGTAGATATACTATATATGGAATCAAATGTGAAATGAAATAATAAGCAGTCATTTTTAAATGAATAATAAGAACAAATGAAACTGTTACTAACATGAGCACAAGTCGTCGCTTTCGGACGCACGTGCACTTAAACACGCTCATATAACTGACATTTCTCCCCGGTGACATCAAAATAAAGTCACCTCTTTCAAAATAAAGACACTGCAGGTACTTAACATCTTATTTCGACATCATAAGGTACCGCGGTGTCAGGGACTGTGGATGGGTCGGATCTGGTCCGCTATAATGTGTGTCATTTACAACAATGTGAAGCAGGTAAGCCCATTTTGTCACGGGGATCACGTAAAATGTATTGTACCCACTGGATCGGTCCATTTTTTTCCATTTTATTTTGAACTCAACTGTTTTTAGAGTGCGTAGCTTACATATAGAATGGAAATGGAACACCTTGACACACAGGTGCAGTCCCGACTCATTATGGTTCTGATCTGATAGACCTGAACTGCATATGTGCCGTAAATACAAAACAGTGACATAAAAAAAAAGATGGCTTTTACAGGAAGTGTAAAAGGCACTCCTTGCATAGGTTTGTTTACATGTGACTTACCTTTGTGTCCCCCATAGACTAAATAATTAATCTAAGAAGATTAACGTACATCACGATACATTTGAGGAAATGTGTGGTTCCAACAGCAGACCATTGCTCCATGTTTTTCATGAACGGGATTTCATTTCACTCGCAAAGTGACGAAAGGCTTCATAAAAGCCGTGTCTTACGTAACGTACTTGAAAAATAATAGCTGTACTCATCTGCGTGATCCTTTCTCCAAGCTTTTATGCTCATCTGTCCTCATAGCTTGAGTGGCTCTAATGACGTAAAATCAATCGATGTCTTTTCCTGCTTGATTCATGTGGGCATTTTAATTCACATAGAAACCAGCCAGTGGTCCTATTTTGCCAGCAAAATGGACAAGGCAGCGTGACCTTTATCCGCCCCACTTCCACGAACCGCCTGGTTTTATTTTCCGTCCACATCTCATTTTCTACCACAAAAATGGTGGCATTATCAATATGCAACGGATGTATAAAAACAGTGGAGCCATGACCAATGTGGAGAAGAAGTCACATTAAAGCTCCCCAGCCCTGTTGTGAAATGTCAGCTTGGGCCTCTTGAGCTCCATTAACGGCCCAAACAACTGCTTTGTGTCTGCTAAAAGAGCCACAAAAAAAGAAGTCTGCCTCGTGAAAGTCTTTTTTTCTGCAGTGTTCATATAGAAATGGTGCTTAACACATATATTAGGCAACCCGATGTAGGCCGAATGCCACAGCTGCCCGTAGATTTATTCCCCAATATAATTGCTTATGGTGAAAACGCTGGTATGTAAAATCTCTTTAATCAACATCATATTTTGAATGTATTCATATATTTAATTATTGTATCCGTTGCATAAATACCCAACATATGTCTGTCTTTCCTTTCTTGCAGCCCAATGACCCGGTGACAAATATCTGTCAGGCTGCAGACAAACAGCTCTTTACGTTGGTTGAGTGGGCCAAGAGGATTCCCCACTTCTCGGAGCTGCCACTGGACGACCAGGTCATCCTTCTACGAGCAGGTCTGTTCATAATCGACTCAAATGCTTTGCCTGACTTAACCAACTAATCCACAGTGGCAATTATTGTTATTGCATTTAAAAATAGCGACAGAACACAAATACAAATAAATTAAACATGAGCAGTTGCACGTAAATGTCTCTACACAATGCTATTTAGCTGTGATCCAAATTATACATATAGTTCAAATAGTACAGTTAACATGAACCTCAATGTATATAAATGGCCTACAATGACCGAACACCTCATATTGAGCCACTTAAACTGCACTAATAAACTAACCACGAGAGGGTGCTGTAACTGCACAAATGGAAAACAACTTAGGCTTTGAAACAAATTTGGTGCTATTAGTATCGTGACATGACGACGACGATATCGTGGTTATTTTAATATCGCAATATCACGATATTGCTGATATTGTGTTTGCCCTTTCCTTCAGCGGAGGGGAGCGGGATTGGGGAGATTTCTGTAGGGGCCTTTATTCAACCGCAAAATTTGTGTGTGTGGGTGTGTGGGTGTGTGTGTGTGTATATGTAAGTCACCAAGTTGACCGTTAGGTGTCACCATTGTACAGGTATTTGTTCACAAGTTCACAATCCTATTTGAGTTGGAGGTACTCAGTTTGCAGGTGTGCAAGTAGACAGAGGGCACAATACAGTTTTTTGACGATCATTAGTTTGCCAACATTGTTTCTTATTTTTGAAAAGCCATAACATATCTGTTGTCTAGCATTTGAATTATACCTGGCAGATCAATCACGTTTGTACGAACAAACACGCTTCATTAAAGGACTTATTTCACCAACGAGATCAAGCGCTTCAAACTGTCATGTCTCTGCTCTGTTTTTTTTTTTTGTTTTTTTTTCCCAACACCAGAGTAAGTGCTGGTGGGCGGTCCCTCATTCAGCACACCTGCTGTCTATTTTCAATCAGCAGCCTTTGTAAGCCAGCTGACTGTCACTTTGTTTTTGCCGTGTTTATCAAGTGTAGTACCTTTGCTCTCGTTAGTGTTGTTTGTGTATTCCTTGCGTTTTGCAAGCGCTTTTTGTTTGTTACTTCCTTCCTTTTATATTGCGAGCCATTTTTTATTTGTTACTTAATTCCTTGTATTTTCAGCAAGCGGTTTTTGTTGTGCATCTTTTTCGTGCAGCGTTGTCAAATAAACCAAACCCAACACAAACACTCCATGTCTCGTTATCCTCAGTGGCTTAATGGCAGACTTAGCCACTACCAATTGAGACGATGGTTGAATCAATATTGTTTCCGTAACATTGATTGAATTAAAAATCAACTAAAATGTGCATGTAGATCCTCATTTAGATGATGGTTGACTCAACATTGTTATTGTGTGATTTATGGTTGGAAAGCAAACTAAGTCACATTTTATCAACCTTTTTCTTTCTGTATAGTTTTTACTTGAGGTCTCAACGTAGATTCAGTACTTCATCCCAATCATATTTCAACATTGATTCAGCCCTATTTTGCTATCTGGGTCAGGATACATATTTTGCATCAATCAGAGTTCAGGTTGAATCAGTGCTTTGTTACAGCTGTAGCTGTTGTGCTGTATAAATAGCTGAAGCTGTTGCGCTATCTAAATAAAATTGTATTGTAGATTCATAAGAACAATGTGTGTTTCGATGACGGAAACCACCGTCTTATTTATTCACCCAGCAAAAGGGAGTTTCGTTTTCTAAAGTTCCAGGAACATTGGAGGCAAGTTCCTCAGTGGTGAATATTCCTGATTGCATGTCTTCTCGCCACATTTTGTTTATTTTGCCATGTGTAAATGGCTACGGCTGGATGAGTTCGGCGGGGAAAACTTAACTCTCCCACAGAACCTCAACCCCAAACGTTCAACATCACTGCCCCCCTCGACCTCACAAATATTTCTTCTAGTTGTATTCAAAAATTCTACAGATATACTGTACATCTTATAGAAAGCCTTCCACGAGTGCCCTAACTGTTTTCATTTCAGTCCCAGTCAATTTAACTCTTTCAATGGCTTCCATTTTCAGAAAAGAGAACCTCTTGAGTGCCAGCCAATTTAGAGCATTCTGACTGATCTTTCAAGGCTCACAACATATTATTTTATTTAAACACAGAAATGACCAAATGGAAGAGTAGACTCTCTCTTCTTTCATCACCCAAAAAAAAGGAAAAAACAGGAAAAAAAGCTTTTGTGAAAAGATATACATATATAAAAGGTATACACAACAGTGACTTTTGATGCTAATAATTTCTGCCTCTGTGAAATATAGAACAAGTAGCAACAACAACAATGAAAATTAGCTTTTGATGTAAAAACACTGTATTTACAATAAATCACCAATGTAACAATTTTACATTTGACAAACTTTAATATTTGCCCGCTAGTAGTAGTAGTAGTAGTAGTGTGTGTGTGTGCGTGCATGCATGCGTGCCATGCATGTGTCTGTGCATATATATGTGGCTATACGTCCATTAAGTTATCACTTCTACGTTCGATTAATCTCTGTCATGTCTTTTGTGACACTCTTTGAAGTAGATTTAACATGACAAAAACTTTGATCCAATACTGCCATATGCTGACCACAGTTAATGTTTTTTTTTGTTTTAGTTTCACAGCTCAATGATCAAACCAGAATTGGCCAAGACTTTTTTCTCCAGCCATTCCCATTAAAAAAAAAATCGTAGTTGACACCCAATTGATGTCGACGGTGCTCCTCATTAGGATTCCCGTTGACGACATTACTTCTCTAAGAGTTAACGGCCAGGTGTCCCAATACTTTTGTCATCGTATGTATTTTCTCAAAGTAAGCCAAATACATTACTGCTGCTTGAATCCCACCTCACATAGTAAATGTGTCACCAATTAATTGGTCCTCAAAGCTTGTGGTATTTTCAATATAAAACAGTAGTAATAGTGGTTTACTCTTAGTTCTCACACTCATCACAACCACGTGTTGCTCTCAGTGTCCTGTGACTAGAACATGAGGCAAACAGAATTGCGTCTTCTGATATTTGTGGTGACGCTCATGATCATACAAGCCCGGGATTTAAAACCGCGTGACTTGTCCGTCACTTCTTCTCCATTCACCGACATCACACGCAGGAGGGTCTTTCAGGGTCTCCCAACACAGTGGCTGCCTGTCGCTCCAAATTACACCATTATATTCCTAATCCACCTTGAGGGAAAGAAATGCTATTACACACCCCCGAAATCAAAAAGCATCCTCCCATCAGTCTTTATGCTGTGCACACACAAGTGATGGAGAGACTTCAGCCAAGCAGAGAGAGCGAGAGCGAGCGAGACATTATTCCAGAGAGCTCGTCTCCTCTCAGCGCTCAGGTTTTCTATAAATAACCGCTTTAGTTCTGCTGTATCACAGATAAAAAGAAACCCGGCTCCGCTCGTACCGAACTCAACTCTGGGGAGAAGAGGCGAGTGTTGCCAGGCAGAACTGTTAAAGGAGCCCTGTCACTCAAAGATCAGCGTCTTGTGTCTTCGCTGCTCTCGGTGTCAAGCCCCTGCTTTGGCACATCAAGCCTGTTGTCTTTATCGTGTTGGCAGCCACAGTTCATCCCTTTTACACGCCTGTCTCTTCAGAAAGTATGAATCCAATGTCTTAGTAATAACCCGAAGCCGGCGCTTGAGAACCCTGAGCGCTTTCAGCACGCAGCTTAATTGAATCATTGCAGTTCTCCCCCCGCACCCGCCCTTTGTTGTCACTTTCATTCAGCCTGAAAGCACTGTGAACTTTTGTACCGGGACTTGCTTGTTTTCACACTTTTCCTCAATCCCTCTCGCCATCTTTGCCGCAGGTTGGAACGAACTCCTCATCGCGTCATTTTCGCACCGTTCCATAGCCGTTAAAGACGGGATTCTGTTGGCAACCGGGCTGCACGTACACCGCAACAGCGCCCATAGTGCTGGAGTGGGAGCCATCTTTGACAGGTCTGTGGGGGGGGGGGGTTGGCCTTGTGTGAATTGAAGCATATTTATTTCACTTGCCTGTTTAGGATGTGCATCATGATTTTGAATGCTTTTTACGTGTTACCAAATCACACACACAAAAAAAAAACTGTGGAACCTGTAAAGTCAAACGCGCCTGACGCTGTACAATTAGCATTTGAGAAAATGTACTGCACTCAACTTCGCCAGCACGCTGAGACTACTGACGTGTGGAGCAGATGAGTCATTCAGTCTGATGGCTTATGTTAAATTGCAACAAAAGGGACATTTTTCCAAGAAGAAGGGCTTATTTTCACATTTTTCAAATTTGAATCTTTGTCATTGCGCAGTGTTCAACAAAATTGAGGCACTGTTCCACAATGGCGCAAAAGACATATTGTGAAAAAACAAATACACCGTGACACCGCTTGAGCAAAATAAGAATCAAGAAGACTATATAATACATAGTGGAAACATATTTTTTCATCGTTTTCCATGTTTCATAAAGCAAAACAAAAAAAAGCTAAAGCTATTTGTTTTCAATAATGTGATTGTAATTTGCTGAACATATTAATCAAATCAGAAATCAAATTTTTGTGGGGGGAAAAGTACGGGTGAACATATTACTTCAATCAGAAATAAATTTTTTGTGGTGGGGAAAAAAAACAATCTGACACATTTTATATCAGCCATCTTTAATTTGACCAGAGAATGCATATGCAAAGCCAACCGCTTCCCTTTTGTTACCTTGCCAATCATCTATAAAGTTAATATAATGCTTAACTGATTTTTATGTTTTACTTTAGAGGCTCAGCTGTCATTTTTCTGTCACGTATGTTTTTAATCATTTCTGTTGTTTGAATTGCTTTGTTAATGTATTTTCCCTCGCAACATATTAATCCAAAGCACTAAACAATCAAATCAATGTTTAGTTCACAGTGTGTTTGAAGAATTAATTATGCCCAACAGTGAAGGGCATGGAAAAAAAAAAGAGCGAAAAAAAAAAAAGCCATGCTGGGGAAGGAACCCCCCTGGTGACTGCTGTTGATGTTTCAGGTCAACAAACTGTCACAGGCTAATATCTCACAGGCAGCTGCGGCATCTGTTGAACAGCAGTGTTTTTCGATGATTTATGCCGAAAAGTATTTTGCATCTTGCCGTTTCTTAAAGATGGAAACATGCTGCTTCAAACTCTTTCACGTTAGGTGCCGCTGCACAATCCAATGAGAGCCAATACAAGAGCTGTGTTTGCAAAGATTTATATGCTCTGTTTTGCTCGATACTCGGGGAGGTTGTAATTCTAGTTGTAGTTTGCAAAGGTACGCTGCACAATTCCTTAATATCTCATTGAAAGAGGAAGTCAACCGAAACATGTTTTTTTAATAATATGTTCTATGCAGGCCCACTAGTTGAAACACAGCATTCTGATTAATATTGTGTTTGTGGAATATGAGCACAAGCCACCTAATTTTAGTCACGTCCATTTTGTCACTTCTGTCGACTGAAAATGACATCGCACACCCTCAGGGCTCAGGTAACCAATCATAGCTCAGCTTCAGAAAATAGGTGAGCCGCGATTGGTCGTTATTCAAGCCCTAAGGGTCTGTGATGTCATTTTCAGTTGACAGAAGTGACAAAATGGCCGCCCCCAGAGATGGCAAAAAACGGTGGATTTTGCTGCTGAACTCCTATTTCATATTAATTATATTTCCTTGTTTCAACTAGTGAGCCTGCATAGCAAATATTCTTGAAAAAAAATATGTTTGGGTTGACTTCCACTTTATAGAGGAATAAACCATCGTATCATTTGTAAACAGAATATTTGTTGCGCCTCTTGTCTGGGAATTAGATTCTGCGAGCGTGTCTAACGAAGAGGCCCGTGCGAGCCTGTTGTTTTGCCGGTTGTGTCATCCTTGAACAAGAGATAAAACTGGCAGTAGGATTAATAGCAGCGTTGGAGTCATCTGTCAATATCTTTGCCAGTCTCTGTACAATCTGCAGTCACAGCCTCAGGATATATGACAGCGCCGTAATAAGTGTGCCGTGCTTTTAGATACACAGAGCTGATAATGTTTATTTATCTAAAGCGCTCTCTCTCGCTCTCTCCCTCATTTAAACGAGACAAATTATCATAAACACCTCCGTCTTTTTTTTTTTTCCCTGTGTTGTTCCTTGTAGCAAATTGAATCACAATGAGCTTAGACTCACAACTGACTCCACTCAAAAAGAGCGCGCGGAATGGAGAGGGTGCGACTTTGTCGGAGAAGGGCGCGACGGAAAGTGCTGAGACTCCCTCTAGTGATGTCACACGCAAACATGCGCAGGGCCGCCGGTCTCAGATTACTACACGCAGGTTGCTCTGTGACTCCCCGATTATGGAACGCCTGTACTGAATCAAATGACTTTTTGAAAGACAGCTGTGACAATTAGCATGCGTGTATCTCTGTATTAATTTCAGCGTAATGATAGGAAATCTCATTTTCTCCGATAATCCATAATATCTCTCTTTATCTCCACCTTTGTGTCTTTGGCGCAGAGTGCTTACGGAGCTGGTGTCGAAGATGCGGGATATGCAGATGGATAAGACAGAACTGGGGTGCCTTCGAGCTATAGTCCTTTTCAACCCAGGTAAACTATGAGTGAGCTTTTCAGTGGTTCTTTGAACGAGCTGTACGAAAACAACGCTGTCTTTTCATCCTCGCTTTGAATTACCTTCGAACCGCCAACGATCTGATGGGAGAAATGAAGAGCTCTAAAAAGTAGAGACATGTCTGAAACCTTTTGCGAAACTGGAATGTAGCTTGGGGTTTTGGAGTTTTGACAGGCGGCCAGAAAATGGGGAACTGCTGCAGATCAAGTATTTGCTCATCTCAGATGACGAAAAATGCAACTGGCTCAACACTGGCAAAGGTGTTTATAGGTTATGTCAGATATTTGGATGGGGTAATGCTCACAAAGGAATTTGGGAAAGAATGTCAAGATGCACTGAATAAACATGTTTTGACCATTTACTGATTTGCAACAGGTACTGTGAAGGCATCACTAAAATACTACTCCTGCGTGTGCTTGTGAAAATTTCACGGGCAGATGTGTCAATGTGTGTGTCTGTAATTTGTAACGTCGGACGCAATTTGGGGGAGAAGCATTTTAAGCACAAACGTGACAACCGCCCCCGTGTTCTAACATGAATGCTTTGGTTAGGGACGTTCTTGCACATTGCAATTTTGGGGGGGTTAAAAAATGCTGTTGTGTAAATCGGGGTTATAATAGTGTAGGATTTTTCATTATTGCTAGATTTTATTTAGTTTTTAGTTTCTATATATATATATATATATATATATATATATATATATATATATATATATATATATATATTTTTTTTTTTTTTTTTTTTTTTTTTTTTTTCCTTTGGGGGGAGTATTTCTCAAGTGCAAAATAAAAAAAATAAAAGGTAAACTGCAATTCCATGTAGTCATATCGAAATACACATTTAAAATAAACTGAAAACGGAGGACATTTTTGTTACAGTTACAGTTCATTTTAGTTCATTTTATAACCACAAAGTGTAATCTAAGTAAGTCATTTTTATGTTATTTGGTTAGCAAAAATATGCTTTCTTTTTTATTTTTTTTTCTATATCGTTAACTATAACGACCTAGGTGTTCTTGTACCCTTCTAATGTCATGGCTCCATCTTGTGGAGAAGTTCATTTCTACACTTCCAGTTCTTAACACTTTGAGAAAATGTGTCCAAAAAAAAACGAAACATTTTTCGCCCATTTTGAGTTTTCAATTTGAAAACAAAATGACATCTTTAGAATGACCTTGCTTTCCTCGTGAAACAATAACTTCTCTGACCTGAGCTCCATGTTTTGCACCGTTACAAACGAACAACATGCTGCCTTGCCAAAGTAACCCATTAAACCAAACCACCAACATGACCCAGTGTGGAATTCTCCATCCCTCCGAGGCCAATGCGGATCAGACCACACCAGACACACTGATCCTCTGTGTTCCACTTTTGTTCGAGACTCCGCCGGGCCTGCTGGCCCCACTTCACTCCTTTGCCTTAGTCCTTGTTAATTAGAGTTCACCAGATTGTTCTGACACACAAAAAAAAAAGGAGCGCTTCATTCTCACTGTGTCATCTTGAGTTCAGCCATTAGGGGTAAATGTTTTTTTTTGTTCGTCTCCAAAGTTATTGAACAATGTCATTAAATAGGAGTGCTAATTGCACAGAACGCAAGGTCCTCAAAGGGTTGTGAGGTTAAAGCTCAACTTGTTGTCCATGGCAATTTCCTGCCCTTCAATGTGTTTCACAAGCCCGCAGAGTAGAGGTGAGAAATTGATTGCCGCTTTAATAACAGTGGCCTCTCTTCTCTCTGAAATCATAAATGGTAACCCCTCAAGTACAACTCAGTTTATTCCAGCGTTGTCTCTGACTTACAGCTGTCATTTGTGTGCGTGTCTCTTCCCAGACTCCAAAGGTCTGTCAAACCCAAGTGAGGTAGAAGCTCTCAGAGAGAAAGTCTACGCGTCTTTAGAGGCCTACTGCAAACACAAGTACCCTGAGCAGCCTGGCAGGTATAACAACACTTACAATTTAAAAGTCAAAATGACCTTGCGGAGTTTCCCCACTGATCATTTCCGACCGTGGTTAAAGAAATAATAATTCAAAAAAAATAAAGAATAGTGCTTTCTGCAGTAAAATCATTCGAATGCTGCAAGCAATAAGGTTGAAGCTTTAGCTGCTCTGGGTTTAAAGGGAGAAAAAACTCAGTGTGGCCACTCCCATCCCCTGAGCTCAAACCTGTGGAGCATCCTTAGAGGGGAAGTATATAAATGTATTTATTTATTTTTTTTGCAAGAGTTTGTCAAAATACGGTTCTGGTAAATATTGTGTTTGTGGAATAAAAATTAACAGAATAATTGCTCACATTAACCAGAATGCTATTTTCTGACTAGCACTGGCACATTCTTGGAAAAAAAAATGTTGGGTTTAGTTCCACTTTAAATGGAAGCTCATTTACCATGAAAAACAGGGGTTTGCTTCCCCCCCACCCAAAAAAAAAAAGATAAAAAACAAAATGTTTTTCTCTTTTAAATATTGAAACAATTATTGAAAATAAATGTGCAAATGGTGCCGAGCTGCAAGTATTCGGACATCCACTGTTGTAGAGGAAAACTTGTTTATTATAACAGTTGCCCGTCCCTGATCTACATCATAGCAGAAAGACTTTTGTGCATAATCAAGTTTAAAACTCTATTCTGAGTCATTTTACCAAAAATCCAATACAGCGCAGAGCAAATGACCGCTGACTCCGCAAAACGCCGACTGAGCTAAACTGAACCATATCGCCCGGTGTAAACCGGTTTTAACATACGCCCCCCCCTACTGTCCTCCGGCTAACTTCATCACTCGGCTGTGTGACAGGTTCGCCAAGCTGCTGCTGAGGTTACCGGCGCTGCGCTCCATCGGCCTCAAGTGTCTGGAACACTTGTTCTTCTTCAAACTCATAGGCGACACGCCCATCGACACCTTCCTCATGGAAATGCTCGAAGCGCCGCATCAAATGACATAACAGCAGAGACAGCGGAGCCCCGTTCATCTGCCTCTTCTTCATTTCCCAGCAGGGTCCTTTTTAAAAAACAAAAAAAAGTCCCACCTCCACCGAGAGACAGATCATGTTCGCCATCGAATCCCCCAGAAACAACAAATTCATAATGGGTGTGTTTTTATACCTTGTAAAGTACTATCAATAAGAAATATAAATATATATATCTCACAACGACATGCGGTGGAGAGAAGACAAAAGCAATGTACTGAGCCATTATCAGCATTTTCCAAGCATCTGGACAAGATGATTGAGCATCCTCACACAAAACACTTGCCGGGTGGGTGTACGCAAACATGGTGTGGACGTCATGTTGAGAACCCTCGGCCTCGTGAGCAGGACAATCGTACGGACGCCCGGATCATCCGGGCCTATTCTGGCTTTTCATCAAGACGGATTCAAAACAAACTCCAGGCCCTTCGCCGACTGGACTCAACACGTCTTGCACTAGTTGTTTAAAAAAAAAAAAAAAAAAAAAAAGGAAAAAAAAGGGGGTGTCAGCTTTCTGGGATGTGGAACTTACTTAACAGGTGTGCGACAAAAGACTGCAAGTGTTTAAGAACCTCAGGTGTCTGGCCCAGTTCCAAACAAATCCGACCATGTCTTACTGTATCAACACTGTGCAACAACATCGGCGAGGGCGACTTTCCGAATCAGCCTAATCAGGAAAATGTTGTGACCTGCCTCGAGATGCTTGGAGGTGGGTTGGGGAGGTGGGGCGTGTAATGTATGTACAATCTGCACACTTCTTTGTGCGCACAGGAAGAAGCCAGGCAGTTGCCAGTTGACACGACAAGCAACCGGCAACTGGCATTCGAATATTCTGCCTTTTTTTTTTGTTTTGTTTTAATTTTTTGGGTGGGGGGGGGTTGTTTCGATTTGAATCTTTGCAACAAAAAAGGTATGGCGCGTGAACTTCATTTCACCAGTCGCCCCGCCCCACCCCAACCGCCCCTCTCATTGATGTGAATTCCGACCTCCAGCTCTCAACCGCTCAACACCGCAGGTGTGAGCGTCTCAAGATCACCTCATCTCTTTCTACGCAGGAAGTTGCAACCAGAAACAGTATTTACGTTTTTTTTTGTTTTTTTGTTGTTGTTTTATTTGTTTTGTTTTTGTTCCTTTTCAGAGCAGCACTGCACTATTACCTCAGTTTGTTCACCCTCCTCATCCATTGACAGTATCCATAGAAAGCGAAACGCTTGCCATTGCAGCAGAGCGCTTGTTTGTTTATTTGTTACTTTGCACTTAACCTCACGACAGAGCTGATGTCGACGCAATTGACCTCCGGGGGTGGGAATTTGGCCCCTGGCCCAATCAGGATGGCCCCACTTATTTCCCTCCTCAGCGGGGAAAAAACACGTGCTGTGTCTGCATCATTTGTTGATGTTGAAATATGAAATGTTTTGAACAAATACACTCATATTCTGCTGTTCCGGCGGCCATCGCTCGCCCTCCGTGCAAACCGTTTGAGTTGACACAATCGAAGTTGCTCGTTCTCACTTCATGCCGATGTTTGACACGTCGCTCTCCTCACATCCCCACTCACTCATTATTGGCGTTACATAGGAAGCAAACGGCTTTTTATTGTCTTCAATTATGTATATACAGTATATATATAGATGATGGAACAACGCAGTCAAGGGGACATGTTGAGTAACTATATGAGAGGAAAAAAGAACACTACAAAAAAAAAAAAGATTAGAATTTCATGAATTTTCTTTTCATCTGCATGTTCTTTTTTTTTTTTTAGAAGCACTTTGAAGAAGTCAGGACCCGAGCACTGTGTTTTTATTAATACTAAGGAGGTGTAACAGAGTCTGGGCCGTGCCACTTGTCAGTTGAATTCCAATCCATTATCACGATTCAGACTGTTTTGCTTCGTTTATTAAAAAGAGGATGTTGAAGACTTCAGTTGACATTCTGATCTCCACTTTAATGGAATTCTAACTAATCACATTTGCTCCGCTTGATCGGAATTAGGCTTTACACAATCAGGATTCGGGAGAAAATCACCGATCCAAAAACAATAACCGATCACCGATCCGATCAGAAAATGGATCAAACTGTCTAATGTATCTCATCTTAAACAACGTTTTCCTTTACTGTACAGTCGACCCCCGGTATTCGTTGAGGTTTAGCCAAAATTCACATAATTGACGCCGACCAGATCACCACTTTTTTTTTTTAACAAAAACTTTATATCAACCTGTCTCCTAACCTTATAGCTTTGCCATACATTTGGACTTTCTCACAATTTTTTACCCTTTGTCAAATTGCCAATACATTGTGATTCTTTATTTTAGGACTTGATTCTTTGACTAGAACAATGTTATTCGCTAGAGGTTCAAACATCAGAACTAATGTCCATCCAATTCCAACTCCGCTTGTTGTCTTTTGGGTTGCAGGTGAGCTGGAGTCTATCCCAGGACCAGAACTCATATTATGACTCTCATAACATTGCAACTTTTTTTTCGTACTTTCCTTCTGATAGTTTCTTTTCAGTATGGCCCAAATAGTCCTGAGAAGAAAAACAGTTAACAGTCTAATGATTCTAGTGGCACCCTGACGACTCTGCTACTCTCTGAACAACACACAAATTACGTCATGGCCGTGTTAGATTTGAGCCTTTTTTGTTGTTGTTGATCCCGACGGAAGTTCCGAACACGTGTGTAATTCTCTTCTGATTGGGGTCCACTCTCACAAATGGCTTCGGCAGGGGGTGAAAAATCTAAAGCAAGCCTCTGATTTAGTCCCAAGGCAGAGCATGTAAAAACGAGGGGTGAGCTTATTGCCCCCTCTAGTGGAGGAGAGTGCACTGCAACACCGCGAGTTCTACTTTTTTCTTTCCTTTTTTTTAATCATCTTGACAGAGACGGCACTTTCTCACAGGGTTTATGTGGCACAGTCTCTGTGCTTGCTATTGCCAAAAAAAAAGGGGGGGGGGAGCAATAACTTCATGATTTATTGGCGTGTCTCTGCAAGCAAGGTGGCCTAGCTGTATTATTAATATGAATTATCCAGGTGACAGTATTGACTGCCAGTGTGAGCTCAGTTTACAGTACAGTATTTATATATTAAGTATATGCATATACCAAGTAAGGATATTTGTATGTTGGGGGAAAAAACCTTTTGGAAGAGTGTTGCAGCTTTTTAGTCTGAATCCTGAGCTGCTAGTTTCCCCGAAATAATTTAAAATGGAAGAAAAAAAAAGTCTGACTTTGATCGGTGACACATACAGGTCTTTTTAAGCCATAAAATGCGGATGATGTGTGAGCTCACCCCCCCAACAAGAAATCAAACATGACAAAATGATATCCTTCATAGACGCTTCATCACGCAAAAGCTATATTTTGTTAATATGTATATGTGTATATATTTATAAATAAATATATCGGCAGATCGGTTCCTTGAGTATTTCCAGCATCGAAAGAGGGAGAGGAGTCTTTCAGACCAAAATAATTCCACGCCAGTATTCTGGTGTTTTTACACGATTATCAAGGAAGGCGATTTTATGCATTGCAGCTTTTCTAAAAACAACAACAACCAGCAGCAGAATCCCAGTAGATCAAAATGTGGACAAAAAACAACAAGAACCAACTCCTCAGCAGAATAATGGGACCTCCAAACCATAAAGAAAAGACGGTGGTTACGTTAACCTCCTCAAATGTGTGTTTTGCTTGGCGATTGTATGTTCAAAAATGTCATCAGGAAAAAATAAGATGACCTTGTGACATCACTTTGGTGCAGACAGATTCAAGACAATTTAAAAGATGAAAAAAAAAAAAACACTTGAGAAAAGAAAATCTATTTTTGTATAAAGGTCAATTTTATCCCCTGCTTATGTACTGGTTTTTGTCCCGTTCTTCTTGTGGGCTGATGTTTACGCGGACAATAATGTTGAGGAGGAGCCGGCACCTTGCTAATAAACTGTACGTGGCTTTTACTTTGCTGTGTTCGACTTATCGCCGCCAAGTGGCAAACTGTCCCGTCTTACTTTTGTGTCGACTTTTAAGGAGATGGACTTTTTGTCATCTGTTCTTTGTGTGTTGTCCACTGATGTTTCATGGACAGAGGGAAAAAAAAATATTAAAAAAAAAACATCAAAGTGAACACGGCTGCTGGATTTTGTGTAAGGGTGAGAATGCAACAAAGCATATTCTGCCAAAGCATAAATTGCGCAAGCATTGATACTCTTCTCCATCTCTTATCTACTGTATGTACTCCTTCACATAGCGCCCCCTAGTGTTCAGACTGAGATACCACGTAACTGAATTACCTTGTTACAGGTAGTTGAATGAATATCCGAAATGAAAGGTTTTTACTCCAAAAGGTGTCATTTGAGTAGGATGCTGTTTTGTTTTTTATGAATATTTTATTAAAATAAAACACTTGTAATTTCAAGATGTAATAGCATCAAGTCGGCCTTGTACTTGGTATTTACGAGTATGCAAATATAAGTACTTGTCTAAAAATAGGGGGGTTTTAGTGCATCTGTACTATAAATACCAATCTACTTTATGCGGGTGACCACATGACCGAACCTAGGAAACAGCTTAGTGGACTTCTTGTGTATGCCGCAATAACTAGCGAGACATATTTAGCATTGTTTGAAGCTGAACTTCCTTAAAATTAGAGTCTGTAAGAAAAAAAAATGTCTTTGGACAAAAGTTAAAACATGTAGATTTATTTATAAAAATATATGTAAACACAAAGGCTTAACACCAGCTATTTCTTCTATGGTGACAATTTGTGTTAAAAAAAAAAAAAAAAAAGAAGACACTGTCGTAGGTCACAGGCCCCTTTGCCACTCACTCAAGTGAGGAAGAAGTTTTACTTCAACCCCAAAATTGACAAAATGTTAAAAAGTTCTTCATTATTGCCAATTTCAAATACGCAGGTCTGTAACACAGATTTCTTGTAATAAATTGTCAGATTTTATTTAAATACCAATCTACCCACAAAAACCACTTTACACATGCGTGCGTAAGGCTATAATTTAATGCTATTTTCGTGAGTCAGCAAAGTAGCTTTTAAAACTGGTATTAATACGTTTACTATTGATCAGTGCATACTTTGAGAAACACTGCTAAATCGAGATATTCAAATACCATATATGACATACACTAATCATGCTGAATGACAATTGTCAACCATACAAAGTAATGAATGTTAACTGAATTTGACCTTTGCACAAGGTAAGACATAAATAAGCATGTGGATTTTTGGAAATTGGGTTTACATATTTTTTTCTGTATAACTAGTTTACAGTATATATCAACAAACATATAGCACCGTATATTTAAAAAAAAAACTGAATGCAATGCATGGGTACTTTGTTTATTAGAAAACCAAAATCAAGACTGACATCACTTGACAATTAACGCATACATAAGCAAAAGTAGGAACCTTTGATCTTTTTTATTTTTTTTTTGCATGGAACATTAAGTGACTTGTCATGAACTGTGTTGCCATCAAAGTTAAAAGTTCTGTCCAATAATATTGAAGCACTCGAAATGGTGGAATAAGTTGAACACAACTTCTCCACTTTGCTTCGCGACAAACTGTGTGTGTAGGGAGTTGGCAAGACACAAAAGCACGTGGAATGGATGCATTACGTGTCGTGCAGAACAAACCGATTTGTCGCATCATTATTAAAGTCCGTTCCCTGGCAGCTGTGCATCCAGCACAAGCTTGCTGGTGGGAAGAAAAAGTCCTCTTTTTTTTGTAAAAAATTGGGAAAAATATGTTAAAAAGAAGAAATATGAATGGTCAGGCTTTAGCAATCGCTTTTCCAAAGCTTGATGGTTTTGTCGTTTTCGAGTGCCGCCGACGCAATGATGTTCTCTGTCGGGTGGCAGGCGGTCGAAATGACCACATCTGAAATTTCGAAAGGAAGGGCAAAACAAACACTTTATCAACACACTTTGTCTGACAGGGATTTTGAATTATTCTGCTGATATTTGTGTGCAGTACCTGTGTGGCCCTGTAGTTTCTGCACAATCTCCTTCGTCTGCAGGTTCCAGATGTACACCATGTTGTCCTCAGAGCCAGAAACGATCCACTGCGAGATGAAGCGTATTTAGTCTCATGCAACCAGAACAAGAAAAAAAAAAAAAAAGTCCTCCGTTCATCTCACCTTTCCGCCTGTGACCGAGAAGTTGGCAAATACGCAGTACTTCTCATTTTTATGGCCCGTGTACGTCTTCAAGCACTGCAGAGTCAAGCGAGGCAGAGGAACAATTAAGTGGCCAACATGATTAATTCTATTTTACTTAAGGATAAAAAAAAACAAAATAAGAACAATCTCACCTTTCCTTTGCTGTAGTCCCACAGCTTCAGTGTGCTGAGGGGTTAAAATACAAAAGAATGTTAAAATTGAAAGTTCAACAAGAAAAAGGAACATAACACACAATCTGCCTGGACATGAGAAGTGCATGTTATTGCAGTGATACTTTATCACACCATCGCGGTATTGGGGGTTTTCGGATTCATGTTAAAATAAATCAATATGGAAAAACACACCTCTTAATGTTATGTCATTCATCAAGATTTTATGTGGACATGTAATAAAAAAGGCCTTTTTAATTGTATACAAATAGTTATCTGGAGTAACTGCAATGAGGCATGTTGTCCCCCCCAAAAAAAAAAAAAAATCACTATGAAGTGTAATAGATTGGTTACTCACTTATCCAGTGTCGCAGCCAGGATGTATTTCCCGTTGGGAGAAAACTTGACAAAGGACACGGGAGGGTTGTCGTCATCTAACATCAACGACACGAGTCAACATTTGCGGCAACGGTGACATTAAACAACTACTTCATTCATTTCAAAAACAACAATTGTGTCAACGTACCTATTAGTGTTTTTAAGCACTGCCCAGATGCTGTGTCCCAAATTCGGCTGGAGACAAAAGAATAAAGCTATTATCATTATCATATACAGTACATCATTTATATTTATTCGTCGTAATAGTGACGTGTTGCTTTTGAAAGTCTAGTCTCATTCTCACCAGAGTCCGTCGTAGCTGCTGGAGACAATCAGGGAGCCGTCTCTATTGAAATGAACCTAAAAGGAGCGATACAGATGATCCAATTACATCTATTCATCATTTCTTTCTTCTGAGCCTGACCATAAAATCCATGCAAGGGTCCTTACAGCAGAGACGGGGTCCGAATGGGCGGGCAATGTTTTCAAACACTTCCCGGTCTTCACGTCCCATATTCGAACACTCTCGTCAAACTAGGAACAAGTAAGAAGAAAAAAAAAAAAAATGTGTTAAGCACAAATTCCTTCACTTGCTGGTGTTTTATGAGCTTAAAAAAAAAAATGCTTGTACTCACTGATCCCGACACAATAAGATTGGACTGCGGGTTGAAGTTGCAGCAGAACACGTAGTTGCTGTGACCTTTCAGGGTCTTTAAGCATTTTCCCTGTGGACACAGAGAGGGAGAATTATTGTTCCAATTCAAAACATTGACCCCAACCCATATGCACGCACACAGATAGTAAATAAAAGGCCGAGTGATCCATCTAAGATGGCACGATGCTGATTCAGCAGATATTCAGCCCCAATAGTAAAACATTGTCTTGACGCACTCGCAAACTAACGCTGTGATCACTCTGAGCCCAAACGCTAGCAGGGCCCAAAAATAAGCAGGCCCTTGCGCTTCACTGTTTTGTGATAATCATCAGAAAACCTATTGCGGCAAGGTCGCCCCACACAGACGACGGAGGCCTGAGGATTTACCGAGCTGACGTCCCAGATCTTCAAGGTCTTATCGTCCGACGCAGACACCAGGAGGTTGGAGTCGGACGACCAGGCCACGTCCGATATGCCCTGTGGATTCAGACCAAACGTGCTGTGAAGGGCGCCCGTTTGTATGTGTTCATTTAGTCGGTACGAAACTAAAGACGAATGGTAAGTCCCAAGTGCTAACCTTCAAGTTTCAAGCAAGTGTGGCAAAAAAAAAAAAAAAAAAAAAAAAAAGTCAGGTCCCCCACCGTGTGTTGATTTGCATTAGTTAACGGGCAGATCTGCCACATCAAATATGGCGTCCGCGTTGACCTAATACAGCAATGCGTGAACACACTCAAAGGGAAGTCATGTATATGTGACAATGGCATATTCACAAAGTACTTTTAATGGTCCTAAATAAGTCTTCACGTCATCCATATCTTTCTTGTCCCTTGACAAAGTTAACTTAGTGTTTGGCCAGCTCTGGGTGAGCTAACTTTGTGAAGCTAACGTAGTTCAGCTGCATCTGTCGGATCGATTTAAACGTCTTAAGTCTCTGTGTCTATTCTCCTTAAGTTTGCAAACGTTGCATGCGGCCATACACTTTTTGCACTAAGTTATCAAAAACATGAACCTGAATACAAAAGTTATCGTCGTCGGAGCTCCTTTCATGATACTCGCTTCTTCTGCACTCCTCCTAACAGATGCTGGCAGATTGACAGGTTTGCCAATGACGACACAAAAATAAACACAAAATCAAGCCTAGCCTCGGTTAGTGATAGGCTTTGGCACGTTCCGACTTCTGCACAATTTTGCGTTACGTCACTGACTGAGCGCCTAAAGATGTTAATGGTGTTCAACTTACAAGTTTGTGTCCTGATATGGTTTTTTCAAACTTGCCGTCATAAGCGCCCCAGATTTTGATGAGTTTATCAGCAGCTGCAAACAGAAAAGGCAAGTAGGTATCCACAGGTTGTTTTAGGAACGTGAGTGGAAATAGTGAGGAGCTTTGAGTCAAGCCGGCTGAAGAACTTACAGGAGCTGGCAAGCCACTCTCCACTGGGACTGAACTTGACAGAGGAGACGGCTTTAGTGTGGCCTGCTAGTGTAAACTTCAAGCCGTAGTTGGGCTTGGCAGGAGTTGACTGTAAATGAATGTACAACAGATAAATCGCTGAATACAAAGAAAACAATGCAACTTGGTTGTTTTGTCGCCATTGTATTGACGTTAGGCCAACCTTGTTCTGAGTGGAAGATGCTGTCGTCGCCACTGGAGGTTTGGTGTCCGTCTCTGGCTTCTTGTCTTCTGTTGCCATGGCAGTGGAGCAAGCATCAACTGTGCACTGTCAGTAGTGTAGCGGAGTGGCATTTGTCATTACAGCATCAACTACAGTTCCTCACTCAAAGACATAAACACAGTTCAGACACACAGCCGCAACTTCGATCTGTGCAACTAGTTCCCAAGCTGCACGAGACAGTTTTTTTAATGCCACATGGGTTGATAATCGTTTAGAAACTGAAACATTTTTTTTCCCGAATAAACCTGGAAATGAAAACCCATTGGCTCACTGCTATTTCGGGTGTCTCACCGGAAGTTGCGGCCATCATCCTTTCTACGTCAGCACCCCCAGGAAAAAAGATGGATGACATTGGTTAACTTACAGCACCGCCACGAGACCGTTTTGGAGCAAACTACAATTTTAGTGTACGCACAATCAAATAAAAGTGTTGCACAAACCAAAGCCGTAGCCGGAAACTGAAATACCATCAAAGAAAGTCAACCATTCAGGCTAACAAGCTATGCTAACACTACAACCTCGCTGTTACACCACGTTTGGCATATAAACAAACGACAATGATGGCAGTTTAGCACTTTCTGAATGTACACTTAGATGCAATAGCAGAAAGCTGCTCGCCGTCATGGAGCCCACTGCTGGCCATGCACGCATAGTGTTGACAAACTTGAGTTAGCCACTATGGAGCGGCCCTCACTGCACACAATGAGGCGTCTACGTGAATCAATACTCACGGGGATTTAACGGAGTTTCGGCGTCCGGTTGCTGCTCCTCATACAACACTGTTAATAATATGTGCACGTATTTGAGCGTTCGGACAATTAAGGTGAATCGAACCGGCTCACGTCTGTACGTTTAGTATCAACGATCTGCGAGGAAAAGCGGGGAATGTGCTGCAGCAGTGTTGCTCGCAGCGCATGCGCGATTACCTCACGAGCTACGGACAGCCAGGAGAGACATAACGCTGTTAAAAGGGACTATAGGGATTTTATTGCAATTTCTCATGGCACTGTATGGGCCAGTAAGGTGAGCGACACAGTAGGTCACCTTGAGCGATCAGAGACAACAGGTACATAATATACTCCACTCAATTATAGACCGGGCTTATTTGGTAGCAGGCCTACACTTGCCTTACTGTTTTCCAATTGCTATCTCCTGAATTAGTCACTCCCTCAATGATCATGTTAAGTGTCTGAATTTCCACCACATCTATTTTACCTAAAGTATGACCGAAATTGGGTCCCCATTTGAAGCAAATCACCTCACAAAAATATTGCCATCTCAAACTTCACAGATACAAAGTTTGATGCTCGACAAGGCTGAAACCAGAATTTTCAAACCATTTCTGTGACATCGTAATGAATTTTGAGCCATGTACAGTAATTATAGTTTTGAAAAAACACACAAATCTAAGTTTAAATCATAGTTGGAATTAAATAAGAGGGGTTGTGTGGAACCCATTTGAAGACCACTTTTGCTGACCAGCAGAGATTCTCAGTCATTACAAAAGAACAATATACAACTTGTTTAAATTGTTTGTACTTGTAAGAAAGGTGCAAAATTCTGAGGTATGCTGTTAATGCCATGAGGCCAGGAAAGTCAGTGTGATTTTGAAATCCTCATCTAAACCCAAATAAAATACAAAGATCCATCATTCAAAACATTTTTATTCAGATTTTTGTTCATTGTTGTGCCTTTGTATGTCATTGTCACGACTTAACAGGGTTACACAA
This sequence comes from Filicampus tigris, assembly GCF_054856515.1. Classification (NCBI taxonomy): domain Eukaryota; kingdom Metazoa; phylum Chordata; class Actinopteri; order Syngnathiformes; family Syngnathidae; genus Filicampus; species Filicampus tigris. The sequence continues at coordinate 17,796,797 of NC_141231.1, forward strand.
ACAGTGATTCGGGTTAACAATTAACAAACATCCTATTTAGCTACTAATTACTTTGTTTTACATGAACATTGTAAAGATGCACATGTTGCTAAGACACCAAGACCAGCATTAGCTTGACAAGCTTGCTAATGTTAAGCCTGTTTTGATTCAATAATTTCATTCACTTTGTGAATATCTGGCATCCCACGGGGATACATTGCTTTGTCTTGTTTTTGGGGTGTAAGCATGACTTAGGTAAAAGCTTTATTTGGAACATCTTCACACCCTTCCATCTTGTGTTTTGAAACTCAAGCGAAAATCCAGAGGACGTGGATTGAATACATTGTTGTTATTGGTGTTCTAATTAAAAACAATACAGTAAAATACTAAAACATATTTGCTTTTTTTTTACACATTTAAATGTATTTACATACTTTAAATAACAAACATCCAGCTGTTTTGGACACAGTGATACAAAAGAGCTGCCTGCAGCACCAGCAACTAGCATAAATTGACTAGGCACACCCCAGCATATGTAAGACTTTGTCTGCTATACGCATTTTTTCAGACTCGTCACTGGTTTGTGGAGTTGGAGTTTCTCCTGGAGAATCTGGCTCTGGAACAGAAAAAGACAAAAGGCATCATTCCATTTGTACTTTGACTGCCTTTTTATTCTTTATCGAGTAAAATGTGGTTAGCCAACTTTGATTCAAAGAACCTGCTTGGAGGCCATTATAAATAAGGTGACACAGCATTGATAGGTTGTGCGGAATTTGTTGGTGAATTTCACACCTGCAATACTGGCGGCTGTTGTGACACTGCGCCTTCTCCTCTTGTTGCCCTATACACAAAAATGAGTTGTTTATTTGGGGGAGGTCTACTACCAGCTAATACATTTTGAAAAGTGGCAGTTGGGGCTCACATAGTTGTCACTGCTGGACCACTCCGGATACATCTGAGAATGGAGTTTTTTCTCAGCATCAGCAATCTTATAATATTTCGCCTGTCCCTCATCAGTCAGCAACTTCCACTGTGGACATGAAAAAAATACACATTTGTACCCAATAATTCTGCTTATAAATGTATTCAGAGGTCAAAGGTGGGAGCAAGCACGCTCACCATGTGCCCCAGGACAGTATTGACAGAAGCACTGTCTTTCAAATTCATCTGTGCCTTTACATGTTGTCTCTGCTCCTTCAGAAAACACATAAAGGCGTTGGGTGGCTTCTTGACATACGGCTGGTCTGCATCCCGTATGCGCCGGCGCCTTCGTTTTCTTCTGATGTACAGAAAACAAAAACTCAGGTTACCTTTGTGCGGAACAGAGTAAAGCTTTGTGCTAACTCTGTCATGTCCAGTTGTTTGTTATCTGTTTTTAGTCCTGTCTTTTATGTCGTCAAGTGTTGTCAAGTCATGTGTTGAAATAAAGCTAAACCTAGTAACCAATTCCTGTTTCTGACACTTTACTTCCTGCCCTCATTATGGTGCTTGGTATCTCGTATCTTGACATGTCTTGAAAAAGCCTGTTTTTATGCTTGCCCTTTGTTCTTGCTCCAGAGAGCCCTCATTTCTTTGCTTCCTAAATGAGTTTGTCCCTCCAGTTCATGCTATGATCTTTTGTTGCGACATTTGTTCCTAGATTCTCAGTTGTTACTTTTCTTGTAATGTTTTTCCCTGTGATGTTAATCTAGGAAAACAAATGCAACAATGCATTCAATGATTGTAATTTTTCGAAATTCAAGGCACAACCAGTTCAACAAGGAAATTTGTTTTGCTTCCAGGTATCACTGGGTTAGGTTTGTAAAAAGCAACTAAACCCAAGATGTCAAAACTTTGTTATATTTTAAATGTGCAGGTCTTCTTTATCAATGTGTACTTAAGTCTAAAATATGATTAAAATATCGCATCAACCCTCCTACATTTTTGTCTTTTCAGTCATCAGACTTAAGTTGGTAGACTAGTCAACAACGACAAGCTACAATCGATGAGATCCATTTATATAGCCAGCTAATGGCGATCACGCTGACTAATTCTGTTTTTCCTCATCGGCGATGCTGTTATTGATTAAAATTGGGAAAATACAGCTCAATTCGCTGGTATACCCGGTTGGCTGTGGGTGGATGGTTGCGCGACACGTGTGGTCGGCAAAATGGCGGACTGCTTTTCAAAGGCCGTTTAATGGGCGAAAATGAATTTGCGTTTACCCTTTGACGCTGACTGCTATTGGTCCATTTTTAACAAACCATGCTTGCTCAAATGTGTTGTACATAAGGCAATGCGATACTGTAGTTGTGATGTCATTTCCGGTCTGTAGCTGATGATGATTTTTAAAGCGATTTTAAAGTCAAGTCAAAAATTCTCTTTACAACATGTTCTATGTGCCTCTGCTAGTGTAAATATGATATTCTGACTAATATTCATATTCATGGAATATGAATTAAGCAGCAAAATGTGCTTACTATCGACTGAAAATGACATCACAGAACTATTTGGAAAGTCAAATTGAATCTTTATGCTACCATTACATCAAAAGTAGCTTTTTAAAGATTTTACAAATTCTACCCATGCAAAGTGTTTCTACAACAATTGAACATTTATTTCAATTTAAAAGCTTTAAAAATTTTGGACTTGACTTTCCTTGAACTCATTCACTGTCATTGACGAATTTACGTGCGCCCTCCTGAAGTTGATTAATTTTCATTCCGCAAATGCAGTATTAATCAAGAGTGCAGTGTTTTGACTAGTGCTGGCACATACACTGTATTCTTGAAAAAAAATGTTGGGTTAAGTTCCCCATTAAACCATGACCCTTTGTTTCAAAATCCAAAGTCCTTACATATGAGCAGCTGCTGCCATGGATTACCTGTAACAAACTGCATCAGCTCACTTAACCATAAGTTGCAATCGTCACAAAACTGATTTTTTTTTTTATTTTTTTTTTTTAATGAGCCCACTTCTACCAGTCATGAGAGATTCACTTGAAGTAAGTCTTACTTTGTGCATGTTATTGGGGGAGCAGCAAAGACAGGTGGGCCACCAATGTGATAGACCACCCCTCCGTTCCTATATGGATAAAGGAAAACAATTTGAAAACATATTTGAAATTGCTTTGATAGTGTCTGTCCACTTGAAAAGGCGCATGCATGAAAATGATTCTTACTTTGAGTTGGAACTCATCGGAGCAGCGTAGACAGAAGGGCCTGTCATCTGAAACATGTCTCCTCCATTCCTATATTGATGTAAAGGGGAAGTCGACCTAAAAAATGTACACGCATATGTTCCATGCAGCCCCACTAGTCGGAACACGGCATTCTGAATAATGTTGCGTTTGTGAAATATTGGTTAAGCAATAAAATCCACCCGTTTTCGTCCATCTCATGGGGCGGCCATTTTGCCTCTTGTCGTCGACAGTCATGGCGCAGCTTCAGAAAACAGCTGTTCCGTAATTGGTTGTTACCTGAGGCCTGAGCATCTGCGATGTCATTTTCAGTTGACAATAATGACAAATGCCCGCCCCTCAGACGTCTAAAACACAAGTGCTTTTTGTTTTTGCTGCTTAACTCATATTCCACAAACGCAGTATCAATCAGAATTACATGTTTCATCAAGTGAAGGTGCAAAGAATTCTTTGGGGGTTGACTTCCGCTTTAAGTGGTAGGTTTGAAACGGGGTGTGGATGTCTTGAAAATGTCTTCTCTATATATGTTACTTACAGCATCCCAGGTGGACACCAGTTGGAGCTCTCGGGCAGTGACCGTCCAGGTACAGAGATATTCTGGTTGTGCAAACATACAGAAGAAGTTAGTTGTCAAATAGCCACAAGGCGACAGCATGCTCCCCTCCAGCTCAGCCACACTAAGCTTTTCGAGTGGAATACCTAGAATTGATTCCCCCTACTTTAAAACGATCCAAAAAGATTGAGGAATGCACGTATACAAACAAACCCTTCATTTGCTCTTGCGAGACTCTTTACATCGAGCTAAACACGGGTTACTATCTATCATGCACTCACCTGAGAGCCACCTGCCTGACTTTTGATGTCAAACGCGTGCATGCCATATGGATTTGACTGCGGTCCTGCCATCATCTGACCTGGCTGCGCAAAAGCTGAACTGGGCGGGACGCACCCACTGTAGCCTCTGTTGTGACCAGTGACCAACTGACAGTGGGTGTCAAACCTGAGCCAAGAAGGCACAGGAGGTGGACAGCTTGCCGTGGTACACACCATACCGCTGACCACCTCCAGGAGAGTGGAAACAATTTCCTCCCACTTGAGTTCTGCTACAACTTTCTCAAATTCTGCCCTGAGCTGCTCCATACTGTCAGAACTAGCTCCTTCTGACCCTATTCCTTGCCTCTCCTCTGCCTCCTGAAGAATGACAACGGCCGGCTGAAGACTATTGGGCTCCTGTGACACATCAATATGAAGCTGCTGTTCAGACACTTTTATGAGTCACATCACATCATAGATCACAGATAATAGTGGGCTTGCTTTACTCAAAGACAACTATAGGAATATTGGGCAGAGAGCAGTGATTTAAGGCTAGGGGGGAAAAAATATTGATTGCAATGCCATTGGTGGAATGAAAATGGTTTGTCCTTTTTAGAACAAGGCAACACATTTGGTAACTTAAAATTGACGACAAAATTGGGCAGAGAGTAGTGATTTAAGGTTGGGGGGGGGGGAAATATTGATCGCAATGCCATTGATGGAATGAAAATGGTTTGTCCTTTTTAGAACAAGGCAACACATTTGGTAACTTAAAATTTAAGACAAAATGGGCATCGTATGCCTCATCATAAGGCAGTAGGGGCATCCCAGCCCAAAATTTATTTTACTGTTATTATTATTGATCATACACGTATTTATAACACATTTTGATAACACATTTCGGTAGGTCACGAAAATTTGGGAGGGGGTATTTTAATTATTTTCAAGGAGGTGAACTGTTACCTGTGGATGAGTTGGGGAATTAACAGATTTTCACATCATTATTCATATCATTATCACTATTATTGTTATCACATATGGTTATCATTATTATGTAATATTCGTTCTCATCATCATCATCATCATTATTAATATTTTATTATTTGCGGTTATTCCGTTGCACATCCGTTGTGTTTATTTTGTCACCCTCGTTGCTTAATTGTATGGCAGCGGGGTTAGTCATCCCAATTTAGAGACAACAAATTATTGACTTTGTCTTTATCAAACAATGTCAAACCTGATCTGACCTATATCAGCATAAGAAAAAAAGAAAAAAATAATAAACAATAACAATGCCAGGTTCCAATGACGTGACATCAAGGTAAAGTACAGCGAGAACTCTCCAGAAGTCGCGTTGCTTGGATACAGAGAGCAAACGCTGACCTCTAACCAGGGAAATGAAGACGTGGGAAATTAAAAAGAAAAACTAAATATAAATGCGGTGAGGAAATTGCATTTCAAATTATGAAATTATACCGCTGCTATTTCTACTTAGCGGTCAGCTGACCGCTCAAATACGTAAAAATAAGTCACGTTACTTACAAGTGCGATCAGCGACTCATCATTTCTCCAACTTGAAGTTGTCACCAATGTGTCTCAGTTGCTCTGCATGTGAAGATTTTTCGTATCTCGGCTCACAACTGTCTGCTATGGAAAGTGATCCTAAAATGAGACACCAGACAGAACAAAAACTGTCATATGAAAGCCTAAACGTATCACATAGAAATATGCGTTGCGAGGCAACCACACACCACGAGGATTTCCGTTTCCTGTTTTTTTTTTTGTCTTGTTTGTTTTTGTTTTTTGTTTTTTTAATCGATGATTATTTCAACTATCCTAACTTCGTTGTAATAATCCACCGCATTTTACCTTTTCAAACTAGTGAATGAATGAAAAATCAACTCATTTTAGAACTAAATGAACCAAATACGTATTATATGAGAATGTAACGGTTTTACAAATGGCGTTCTAAAATAGTCGGAATTAAAATTGTTGGGTCCAAAGATACCGGGGGAAAGGAGAAGGGTATGCGCGGCTTGCGGCGACCTTGACGATCACGGGATTCTCCATCCTCGACGCTCACCGAGCGGAAGTGGCCCGACGAGGCGGCTTGTCTTCAAAATTAGAAAATGGAGTCTGCACAATTTGAGTTTAGATATAGATGATATTAATTTACGTTAACCTGCCACGTTACCATGTGAACCAAAATAACAGCATGGCGTCACGGGTAAATTGTTATCTGCATATTTTTCGATAGACTTAAGTTATCTGTAGAATTTTAGGTTGACCGAATTGATGTTGGGGGATTTTAATGCTTCTGAATTGTTTAATTCATGTCTAGGCACACGTCACAATTTTCTTGAAGAGTAATAGGACGATAGACCGAAGAGATGCACAACGTGCTGCAAGCTCTTCCACTGTCCCATTTGTCCGGCAAGCCCTGATGTGAATCAGACGTAAAGAAGCATGTGGAAGTCTATGTTGCTTTGTCAGATTTTTTTTTAATAAGTTGTTTGTTTGCAAGCAAGTCAGTTTAAAACAATCAACACAACCTACTAATACAAACTTTTTCATATTAGTTGTAAATGTGGTTTGAAATTATTCAGTTGAACAATACCTAAACAGACACTCACAATCAAATGTAAACCTGTGTTTAAAGAATCATTTCTCAATTAATTTCAGGATCGCCTATCATTGTAATCATCATTGACATTCCCATGTTTACCAATGCTATTTAACACAGCCTAGTTTTTATTTAGAAATATTTTTTGTTTATGAATTGGAAACCTGTTCTTTAAATAAATAGTATATATCGGCATTCGAATCTGCACTAGTTTGCTACATGTCATAGGCTAAGATTTTCAATAGATTTTCCCCTAAATGAGGTTCCATAATGAGCCTCCGAGACCAAAGGAGGCGCTGTAATACTTTTAATGTGTAACGCCACAGTGATACTGAGAAGAGTCAGAAACGCCAAGAAACTTTCCATTTACCAAATAGATTCAAACATAAATATTTCTTTTCATCGACCATGCATGCTGACTTTGAAATGAACTAACCGCCCCCTGATCGTGCCTTCGAGGTAATGTTATTAAAAAAGGTTTCGTTTTACTTCGAAAGTGAAACGAAAGTGATTTCCCCGGTTTCTCTTCTCTGCTCCAACGGGAGAAACACGTGTCGTAATGTGCAGGTAGATGATGCTTCTGTGTACTGCTCAAGACATGATGTGGTAATTCTTAAAAGAAACGCCGTGTCGAAGGCGTTTTGGACATTGTGCACTGTAGCCAAGCTATGCTTACAATAATACAGCCAGGTACGTTACAATGCATCATGTGTGCCCTTAACCTTATCTGCGAGGTCTAGGTGAATGCTAATAAAGTATTACTGTTATTCGACCGGAATGCCGACATGTGTGTTCGATGTTACCCATCTAATGTAACGATAAAGACCAACAAAATATCTGAAACGCCTTTCAGGGGGCAGTCGTAATGTAAAGAAGCCTAACGTCGCTTAATGTTAGTAAACTACAACCATTTTCCACCAGAATTAATGTGCACATCTCTACCTTTGCCCACATCAATCTAAAAATATCAAAACGATTGTGCCAAAAAAATCGATTTTATGGATGTCACGGTCTTCCTCTCCATATCACTACACCTTAATGTCCATTCATAAAATCCAACATATTGAGAGAAGCATTTTGATCTTTTCAGAGATTGAAGTGGGCATACGTTGAGATGTGCTTGTGAATTTTCGTGATGATTTTCTGACATTAACTAATGTTATGCTTTTTCACATTGTGTTTTAGACTGTCCCAATTTCAGTACAGGTATAATGCAGTGTGTTCTACCCCACTGTAATTAACAAGCAGTCATGAATAAGTGTACAAATGAGTGCTGACTTTTGTTGGTAGTCTAAATTTAGTTTATCAGTCACATTGCCTTATACATTTTTTTATTCCAGTAGGTTATATACTGTGTAGCCCAAAGAAGAGCGATGCAACAAAAAAAAAAAATGGCTGCAGTTTTCTTTTACCACACAGAAGACAGCAGCTGTGCAATTTGCAGAAAATAATCCAAACAGCAGCGGCTGTTTTAAATCATTTTCTGATCTTGCACTTAAAGATCATGCCATCGGACACGGATCCACCTGCAGCGCAAGTTGAGAACCCCCCACCGCCTGAGGTCACAAATGCCCGCAAGTTAGGCCGAAGGACCAACCAGCTTCAGTTCATGCGGGGTGTTGTCGTCAAAGCTGTGTGGAAGCACCATTTTGCCTGGCCTTTTTACCACCCTGTCGATGCTGTGGCACTTAAATTACCGGTGAGTACTGTGAATGTATACCAGGTAATTTCTGTGTAATGTATAATTTACTTATTCATTCATCTGCACATTATGTAAAACCGCGACAAAGTCTGAACGTAATTAGAATGTTGTCTTGCCCAACAAATTATGTTTGAGTAATCAATTCCTAAAACCTTGCAGTTGTGTGCAAACACAAGTTACATCACTTAAGCTTTCTATCAATTAGGATTATCACACCATCATAACCAATCCTATGGACTTGGGAACCATCAAACAGCGACTGGAGAACAACTACTATTGGAGTGCCACCGAATGTTTGCAGGACTTCAACACCATGTTCACCAACTGCTACATTTACAACAAGGTGAGCGAGACGCATCTCGTTGGAGCTCGCTGTTTTTGCCTCTCAACTGCTCTGAGATATGCCCTCACGCCATCTGCTCCTTTAGCCCACAGATGATATTGTGCTGATGGCTCTGGCCTTGGAAAAGATTTATTTGCAGAAAGTTGCACAGATGCCTCAGAAAGAAGTGGAGCTGTTGCCTCATCCAGCCAAAGGGAAAAGTAAAAAGAAAAGTTCAGGTATGTGATGGTCTGACGCTCGCCATATTTTTGCACTGGTGGGCACTATGAGAGGTGATTTTACTTTAGGCCTGAATCTGCAGTAGCAAACCTTCACAGATATTTACAAAAAATAGGCCTGGGGAATAAACCCAATTCAACATTTGTTTCTTAGCTAATAATGTGCAATACATATTTTTGCCCAACTCTGACCTTAATGCAGTACTGAACTTAGTTTGACTGTTAAAAGTCTAGACCAACCCGAAGAGGGTTCACATTTGGGATGATAATAAAAGGAAAAAAAAATGCTTTTGAGACATTTGTCAGTGAAGCGTTTATAGATTTGCTTGCATTAAAAGACCAGCCCTCTGATTTTTATTATAAACAAAAGAACATGAACATTAAGGATGAAAACAATTAATTTAATCCTCCTATTGTAGAGATGGGCAAATGAAGCAAAAATGTCCATCGCACTGGCCTTTATTTTTAAACCAAGAGCACCATCTAGAGGAGTAAAAAATATCCCAAATGCTTCATGAAGCTTCATTTTCCCATCACTTTTCGGTTTCATTTGTACAGATATTTTTTTTCAGGAAAATTTCAAAATGTGTCATTGACCAAAAACTCCTATTTGATCACTTTTTGTATCCTCGGCCCAGTAAATGGCTTCGATTTCTAGTTCTAGGGTTCCCACGGATTCTTAACAAGTCGTAAAAGGCATTCAATCCAGCAATCGATGAACAAGGGCTTGATTGGCATTAAAATGTCTTCAATCAATCTTCCCAAAGTTTTAAAAATGAAGAATATTGCAACAAAATAGGATCAAACCTCAAAATTAACATTCTTTGAAAAGAAATCACTCTCTTGGTAGCATCGTGCAGTCCCGATAGAGGGACCAACAAAACAGTGTTGTGGTTTTAATCGGGACGCTGCAATTTTGGACATTGAGAGCATTGTAAAGCTCGCCTTCAATTTCATTTCAAATGGAATGACAAAGTCTTGAATTTAGTGTTCACAAATTTGTGTGAATTTATGCACGCAGGTGGGCAGGAAGCGACTGCGTCTCTTTTAGATACGTCCCTACAGTCAAAGCACACTGGCTCCAATTCACCTTCAAATCTCACAGTGGCATCACAGGCCAACATTGTATGTCTTTTTCTTCCTGCGGCATATCTTAGCTTGTTTACATCTTGACGACTGACTTTGTCATTTCATTTGGCCGATAAAGAAGCAAGGCCCGAAGAAGAGGAGCAATTCAGCCGTTGACGCGACCGGCCCGAATGAGTCACCGGAAAGCAAAAGATGGGAAACGCCAGAGCGTTCCCTCCTCCTTTCTGCCGGCGACATCAGCGAAAAAGCGTTGGCGCTTCAAGACGCTGAGACCACCCAGCTGAGCAAACAACTCCGATACTGCGAGGAAATCCTGAAGGAAATGCTCTCCAAGAAGCACGCGGCGTACGCCTGGCCTTTCTACAAGCCTGTGGATGCCGAGGCCTTGCGGCTGCACGACTATCATGACATCGTCAAATACCCAATGGACCTCAGCACTGTCAAGGTATTACGTCACGTATTCAGTTCGACCAAATGGTGACGTCGATTTCAGCAAAGGCTGTCATCACTCACAACTCCCATTTCATTGCTAGGAAAAACTGAACGGAGGAGAGTACCAGGATGCTCAAAGATTTGCCGCGGACGTCAGGTTAATTTTCTCCAACTGCTACAAGTACAACCCGCCGTACCATGAAGTTGTCGCTCAGGCCAAAAAGCTTCAGGTACTCTCGGCAGAATATCCCGCAGTTCAACGCCCAAGTTCTCGGATTCACTCCCGGCTGTTTGCTTCAGGGCGTGTTTGAGAAGAGGTTTGCTAATGTTCCAGACGAGCCCATCACGAGCACCCCGCAGGTGACCTCCCGTCCGGTTCTTAACGGGCTGAGCGCGGCGGTCTCCTCCGCTCCGGAGACGTCGAATGAAAAAGCCACACCGCTTGGAGAGTTGCAAAAACAGGTGGGTCAAGTGTCGGTCGTTTCAAAGGTTCATTGAAGACTCTAAAAAGTGTCTGCCGGTGTAAATGGTTGTTGATCCCTTCACTCATCAAGGGACACCATAACTATGATGTGGCCCGTGACAAAAATGAGTTTGACACCCCTGGTCTACTAGCTAGGATTTTTTTCCTTGGGGCGGGCCAATGGGCGGGCCAAAGATATTTCAGTGGGTCCACACAACAACACCCCCCCCCCCACCCCCCACAAAAAAAAATTACTTTCAGAAACACTGATCAAAATTCATTATATGTTCTATAGGGGGGAGAAATTCCCAAAAACGGAAAATACCCCAAATTCAGTTATCTCCTCTGGCACCTGGGGAATCCAAGCTTATTTCTGGGAGGCATTAGACAGTGCAACAAACATTTTTTTTTTGATACCGCGACAGATTTGACACATTTGCTATTCTTGTCCCGAGCGCTTGTGAACAACTGCGCCATATCATATTAATGTGTTTCCAATATGTTATTATATGTACTGTATGTATTAATCTTATTTAGCTGTATGAGAGATGGAAATATTGTACAAACTTCTAAATGATTTTGTGCAGTTTTTCCACATCCCTTCCAACTACAACCATGACGTTGTATATTGTGAAGCATTTTGTGTACTGAATCTCATTTTGTCATTGTGCTCATGAGTTAGCATACCCTGTCAGAATTTGTGAAATTTTGTGTGTGTGTGTGTTGGGGGGTCTTAACATTTTTCTTGGCTTTCAAAAAGATATACAGTTATCCAATCTAATAGATGATATAGCCTCGAAAAAAAAAAAAATGCCCAGAAGCATTACTCTAACTCAGATCTGTTTTGACGCAGCTTCAAGATGCTCACAAACAGCATACTATGCTCCCGGAAATCCCACCAAGGAGCAAGACTGACAGGCCACCAAGCAAAGGCCACACAAAATCTGTTCATATTGACGGCTCTAGGTAGGCCTATGTGTGTGTTTTTTTTCTTTTTTTTTTCATTCCTCTGAAAACGGACTGCGCAAAAAATGCATTTATTTATGCCGTCTTTGCTTTCAGGAGGTCCAAAAATGGAAGTGACAACTGCGATGAAGAATCTCTGCAAATGACATATGACGAGAAGCACCAGCTGAGCCTCGACATAAACCGACTGTCTGGTGTAAAGTTGGGCCAGGTGGTGCGCATCATCCAGACACGAGAGCCATCGATATGTGAAGCCAACCCAGACGAGATCGAGATCGACTTTGAGATACTGAAACCGTCAACTCTGCGGGAACTGCAGCAATATGTCCGTTGTTGTCTATGTAAAAAGTTCAAGAGATTTCAGAGTAAGTCAACAATCATTTTAATTGGTTGCTGCTTTGTAAAGATTTTTTTTTTGTAAGGCGACTCTGCTTCATTTTTATTTTCATTAACACAGGCAAGAGGTGTCAAGTCGGGTCTCTTCAAATGGAGAGCAGCAGCTCCTCAGATTCCGATGTCAACAGTTCTTTGGACTCCAGTTCAGAAAATGCTGACCCGTGAAAGTGATAGTTTTTTTTTTTTTTTTTTTTTTTTGGCTTTTGACTTGTCTCGATGATATATAGTACTGTATATATGATTATTTTTTTACATTTCAATAAAGACACTCACTTGTTGTACGGTGTAGATTGACTTTTATCAGACACTATGAATTTCATTCATGGAAACCTGCTCTGTTCACCTCTCAAAAATATATGTTAACATTCAATACAATACGTTTATATAGCACATTATACAATAGCTGTAACAGTGAGGACACACAGACATAAAGAGAACAAAGCAAAAAAAAAAAAAAAGTATAAATTGTATGACGATTATAATGTGACGTAAGGTGATCCAGAACATGGTTTATGCCTCGTTTGCTTTCTAAACTGCAGTTCTTGAATCAGCCAGAGAGTGGCGATAGTGCACCGTTTTTCCGAAGAATCCACCTGAAACTAATATTTAAAAATTGGAGGTGGCACATATTCTATGGTTTTATTTAGATGAACCCTGGTGATATTTTACTGTTATTACCGTTTCAATTTGGAATTACTGTTGCACAGTATTGGATTAATTAATAAATCAAGCATCTTTGGTGTGCGCAAATCAAGAGAGGAATTGATTAAAAGGAGAACACTGGTGGTCAAAACCAAATATTTTCCGAGATAGCTTTATGTGCCCCTAAATGTTTGATTGATTGATTGATTAAAAAAAATGTATTTCCTTTTTTTGAGTATGTCAGGGTTTTTGAGAAATTGTCATTTTTGTTTTTAAGTTTGACTTGTAAAAGCTTGCACCATACAGGTTTTACCATGCATTGTAATTTTAGCTATGGTGTTTCTGGTGGAAAAAAATAAATAAATCCACCTGTTGCGAGCTGAAACTACCCCCTAATTCATAAATATACTGAATATATCACTATAATAGGAAGTGCATATTATTGTTGTTGTTTTTATGAAAACCTGATAGAGAAAAAAAACGAGTGCAGATTCGGAATAAGCGCAAAAAAAATTGTAATCGAAAACTTTACTTGCATCCCTGATTTGTTTGTTGGAAAAAAAAAGTTGACCCGTGTAATTAATAGCAAAGCCTCTAATTCAGTCATGTCAAACAATTTTTCGCTGCGGGCCACTTTAACGTAGTTATGATTTCCTTCAGAGGGTCGTTATGACTGTGAAACCAAATATAGGTGTGATCACTTACCACAAAAGATTGATGAATAGGTTTTGAACAAATGTTACATTTATTTCAAATCGAGGTTTGGTAAAGGCTTATCTCAACATTGCAATTTTGATATTTTCGTAAGAAATAGGAAGTCAATAAACCTAAATTTCTGTTGCGGGCCACGTAAATTGATCTGGCGGCCGAGATCTGCCCCCGGGGCCTTATGTTTGACACCTGTGCTCCAATTGATTAGATTAATGATTACTCCCATCACTTTTAAATCCATCACTGTCAATTTTCGTAATTTTCATCTCTATCTGGGTTTTCCGTCAGTATTTTTTTATGAAACATGTTCAAGGCCAAATTGGTCGTTTAGTGTGTCAACTGTGAGGAATCAAAACCCTGAGCTCGGACTGCATACAAGGGCATCCATCATTGACTCCTTTGCAGTCAGACTGTGACCTGCATTCCCACACTAACACAACCCTGAGGGCATGATTGATCAGTGCCACAAACCCAACGACAAGTCGTCATTACGGAACCTGTGGCCATCAGTCACAGACCATGAATCTAATGCTAAAAAGACCACACACATGCAACTTCACACTTTTCATTTGATTTTTGCTTCCTCGTTGGAACACGTTTGGGGGGAGTAGAATATATAAATTCACGTAATGTGGTTTGCCAATGTCAATTCAGTTTAAAATGTGTTGCTTGCCTGCACTTTTGTTCAACAATCGATTTTTGGTGCGCATACTTCATTATCAACATAGTTTATGGTGCTTCTTATTAATCTATTTTGGGACCATTACTCATCCGGCAGAGAATGCTGAGTATGAAACTCTTCTTGCAGCACAGCATCTCATTCATATACATTGCCGTCAAAAATGATTCAAACCAGCACCGTTAGTTGCGTGCAAGTTATTTTTGTTCTACATCAATCTACATACAACGAAAAAAACCAAAGCAGAATAGTTTAACTTCAACGACATTAACCATTTGTGGACTATAAATAAGATGCCTGTGCACACCCAGGCCCACCCATGGCTCCGCCCCTGGTTCCGCTTTTGTGACGGACCAGTCCGTCTATCCGTCACTGATGGGCGCCCGTTTTGCTGACGGTTGACGAATGATGGGTGAAAATTTAATATAGACGGACTAAGCATAGTTGGAAGCCCCTTCATTTAATCCGTCATTCATCTGTAGTCCGTCATTAGTCTATTTTTCGCGGAGAGGAACAATAGTGAGTAGTAGTTGTCCGGGGGGCCAGATTTGTGTGATGAACCAGGGCTGTGAACAGTTTCCATGGCGCAGTGAGTCACTCTTTCTGTTCAAATAATCGTCCGTAGTCGATTTTGGGGTTGGGGTTTCAATGGCCGCGGCGAGGCTGTTTGTGTATAGAAAGACACGAGACAATAGCGTGTGTTCAAGCGTGCCTGTATTTCCTCATTCTGACTTCACCTACACCGCTCCTCTTTCCTGCTGCTGGGGCATACCATTACAAGATACAAAACCTGCTGAGCGATATTTGAAACGAAACTAAAGACTCACCACATGGAAATCTCACTGCGGTATGCGAGTCTCCATGCTCCATATCCGGAAAAAAAGGCGAATGACGGACGACGGAAGGGTACCCACCCCGCTGACGGATGACGAATGACAGACGCTCAATTTGTTATGAGTATTGTAAGTCGAAGTATTGTGGCCTAGCACCAATAATAACCGATTTCACAGTTAAAGAGAGGTACCTCAAACTTACCTACAAATAATCCTAATAATCACATTGCCTTATTAGCTCCCCTCCAGTGTGGAGTCCCTCATGGCTCCGTCCTTGAGCCAGTACTCATTTTCACTGTTCATACTTACTTTGGGTCACTTTCTTGAAATGTCATATGCTATGCTATGCTGACGACACCTGCCCTTTAGTTGCTCCAGTAATTGGACACAATTAATTATGGGACGAGAGAAAAAGACTGATCACCAAGAAACAAAACAAATACACTACATAGACTTACACCGCACAAAATGAATTATTGCAGTTCAACACGGGGTTTTCGCTCACAGCCACATTATTCAAGCCGTGTATGCCCTTCTATATCTCTACAGGCAGCTATGTGGAAGACAATCATTTGCTTGACCGTGAATGAAGCGCTGTCTCTGTAAAATGCGTTAGTTGAAGACTCATGACCTGAAGGCCGAGACCAGCTGCGTCATAATAAATGCTTGCCAGCATCCAGGGGGAAAAGATGACACTGGCTTTAAGCGTTGCCCCGTCAATAACATGATGGGCCCCTCTTAAGAAAAGGGAAAGAAATATGCTGCTTTGAATATTTAATTCCCTCATCATCATCACATCATGATGGAGAATACCAGCGCAAAAGTGCAATGGGGTTGATGTTTTATGCCATGGGACAACGTTTTGCATCTGCATTCAACAAATATACAGAGAAAGTGCAAAAATAATGAGGCCATTATGATTTTTAAGAGGACCTTCAAGGGCTTCGAGAAAGGCAATAAAAATCATACTGCATACTGTATTACAAGCACAAAGTCCCAAATGCAATGTTTTGAATACGAAAAATCTCTCCTGTCTCGCATTTGCCGTCGGCCACAACTTTCTTGGAGAACATTTGCATAAGACTTCAAGGGATGGAAAGTAACTGTGTCCTCGGTTGTCTTGTAAGAGTATTGTAAGTCGAAGTATTGTGGCCTAGCACCAATAATTGCATTTGAATTCAGTTATTTGGCTCTTGTAAAGTAAGTGTCAAGCGTTTCAATATTCATTATTTGCAATCAGTTGCTTTTGGGACTAAAGGGGATTCCAGTCTGGAATTCTTGTGTGAGAGTTGTGTTTTTGGCACGCTTACTTGCCCACCAATCCACACATAAAATTGACAATGCAAAAGTGTCATTTTGCCTGCAGTCTCGGGAGTCAATAAAAACAAGCCCACTAGTTGAAACAAGGTATTCTGATAAATATTGTGTTTGCGGAATAAGAGTTAGTCCACCCGTTTTTAGACAACTGCTCAGGGCTAAGGTAACGACGGTTGACCTGTTTTCTGAAGCTGAGCCATGATTGGTCGTTACCTGAGCCCTGAGCAGTTGTGATGTCACTTTCAGTTGACACAAGTGACAAAAATGCCCGCCCCCTGAGATGGCTAAAAAGGGGTTCCACAAACGCAATATTCATCAGAATGCCGTGTTTCAACTAGTGGGCTTGCATAGAACATATTATTGAAAAAAGAAACTTTCCCTATATGTGAGTAAAGTGTTTGCGAATTAGTTTCTTTGCTTGGCAGCACACACATGACCCTAGTGAGGCTAAGCGGTAAAGGAGATGGCGGGACGGATACAATGGCAAATGCAACACCCGCTGCTGCCTTTGGACGAGTTACAACCTGCTTGAACCTCCAGAATATTTGTCAGCCAGACATAAACAGCAAAGGACAAGCAGTGAAGCACAGGAGACCACTTCAAACGAAACGTACAAGGCAGATTTTTGCCAAAACTGCATTTGTCCAGATTACTTTAAAAGAAGCACATCGTGACGCAATTTAGCATGTTTACAAACATCTAATAGGAAAGCAAATATCGCATCAACAATGTTGTCATTTCAAATAAGGAGGAGGATTTTTATTGATCACCAATGACGCGCGTGTGAGTGTTTGTGTGTTTGTATTTGCTGAAACCAGTCCAGGGTGCACCCTGCCTCCAGCTCACCAAGGACTCTAATGAGAGCACACAGTAGAAACTGGATGGGTACATACATGGGTACTGAAATGTAATGAGTGCTGTCAAAATAGGCAAACACACACTTTTCTTGTCCCGCCTCCTATATGGAAGGAAATCAATTGATCCATTGCATTATGTCCCTGTGGAAACCTGCAGGTGGGGGAAGCATAATGGCCTTTGAGTTGATAAATTAATGAGACGTGACAAAAAGGCATTAACAGGGTACACGTGACATCTTGATGTGTTGATCTTAGTGGCAATCACGTTCTTAATTGACCACATGGCAACTTTATTAACAAGAGTGGGCGGTTAAAAGCAAAACAATATTGAATTAGGAATTTAGTACCGGTGCTTGTGTGTCATGTATACTGTATATCGCTAGCGTCGGGCCATCTCACATATGGCAAGTTTGTTCAACGATTAGCATTGCATGGTGGAAAAGAGCAAGCCATTTTCAACACTTTAGATTGGGCAATAATCAATAATGTGTAAAAACAACACTCACCCACGCGTGTGGATTGACCAATAGTATAGATTTTTGCAAAAATATGAAAATCACTAAAATGTAACTTATGTGGTTTTGGCCTGACGCCAGTGATATATATATATATATATATATATATATATATATATATATATATATATATATATATATATATAATTTATATTACTGAAAACTTTTACTTTTACTCCACTAAATTTCCTGTTTACTTTCACTTGACTTCCCCTAACCGTCTTCATTCTCGTTACCGCAAAAATAAAATCGCAATTGTTTGTTGACAAAATAATACACAAAACATAGTTTGATTAAGATCTTGAATTAGATAATTGATCAACTACTTTATACTCCAGCCATATTATTCTAGATTAAACAACAATCTTGAGTACACTTATTGAATTCAGATTTAGTACAACATGGATGGGATGACCAAAGCCATTTAACCCTGCCCTCGCAGTGCAACGACTCCACCACCAGAGGGCGTGTCATGAAACGTCGTCCAAAAAAAAGAAGAAAAAAAAAAAAAAACAGGCACATTCGAAATGCACGTCCTTGCACAGTGTGTGGAGGTTCTCCAACAAAGTGTCAACAGCGTCCTGACGCTTGACCTTTAGTGAGGTGCCAGCGGCACGCACGAGCTCCTCGGACCTTCGGGTCAAGAGCGCACGCTTGGTCCGGACCTTTGTGTCGCTCTGCTCGGGAGTTTGGGGACTTGAACATCTCTTTAGTTCGCCGGGAGGGGAACGAAGAACGAGACTCGAGAGACAAGAAAAGGAGAAACGACCGATCAGGCGGCTGAAATCAAATCACAGCAAAGCAAAGGAAAGGCACTCGGAGCTTTCCAAGCGCCGAACAACGCAACGCAAACCGGATCAAGTCATTGTTCCCCTCCCGCCTGGATGTTTCCGCTGGAGCCCGGCGTGGTTTGGAGTGTGTTGCTCAAACAGGATGACCGTGCGGTCCAAGTATTTATCTTCTTTTCTTAGCGTGTTCGGCGGGAGAGGACGGGTCGGCTGCCTCCTTTTGACCCAGCAACTAAACAAGGCGTGTGCGTGACGAGCGCGCGCCTGCGAATTAGCGTGCAGTCGCTGTACATGTCAAACCAGCTGTGTTGTTTGGAAACACCCTTGACTTTCAATGGGGACGCTTTAATGTTTGTATTTGCCAGGGAAACTTTTTAAGGATGAAGAGGAGGAAAAATGTTTTCGAGTGACACCGCCGCCGTGTAGTAAAGTGGACCCACGGGAAAGGCTGGTGTTATTCCAGCTTTTATTCCAGTGCTTTGCATCTCTACTCAGACTGGATCGGACAGCTGACATGCGCCCACCGCACGCACGCACAAAAAGTTATGGATTTGCTTAATAGTGAATGAAAAACAAGGGGACGACTGTGTGGTAGCCACGCTTCTTGGACTCATCGCATTTGGTTTGCATTCGTCAGAGTTTTTGAGCGTATTTTGCATTGGAGTAAAAAAAAAAAAAAAAAAAAAAAAAAAAAGAAGCTGAAAATATGGAGGAGTGGAGGCAGTGCGGACGGTGGCTGATAGACTGCAAGGTTCTGCCCCAGAACCACCGGGTCGTGTGGCCCTCAGCTGCCGTGTTCGATCTAGCGCAAGCCTTGCGTGACGGGGTGCTCCTGTGCCAGATGTTGCACAATCTCTCCCCTGGATCCGTAGACCTGAAGGAGATCAATTTCAGACCTCAGATGTCACAGGTGAGTCTGTAAACATACACACACACACTACCAGGTGATGTCTCGATTGTGCCCCCCCCCCCGCCCCCCATTCACACAAGACAAACTGCTGTTCTATTAATCCACTTTGGCCTTTTGAATGTCATATATAACACACCCACTTTCTTGGCCACAGCCCACATGATAGAGCTGCACCCCTAATCGTGTACTTGCGTGCTTAAAATATACGCAGGGTCCATTCAAGTCATGCATGGAAAAGAGAAAATGTCCCACCCCAGCACTCTTTTGCTGTTTTGCTTCCATCTGCGTGCATATTTTGAACCACTGTGACCCGTCATGTATAATGGCACTGATGGCAAGCCTCGACATGTTTGCCGGAGATTTAAAGATGCTGTGTGTTGCTCTGTGGTGTAAGTGGAAGTAAATATGAGCATCTCCAGAAAGGAGACATTTGCAACTGTTTATAGCCTACTACGAAGAGCAGATGGGTGTGGCGTGTTAGATTTCCCTCAGTGGAAGATGCTGGAAAGGGAGCAGCGTGTGCTTGAGTTGTAAGACCTTTGACAAGCGCTACTACTAGTTGGGCTTTTAAAGGGGAAGTCAGCACCCCCCAAAATCTTTGCAATATGTCCTGTGCGCCTTCACTAGTCTAAACATGGCATTCTGATTAATATTACGTTTGTGGAATATGATTTACGCAGTAAATTGCACCCGTTTTTAGCTATCTCTTTTGTTACTTCTGAAAGTGACATCACAGTGGCTCAGGTAATGACCAATCGTGGCTCAGCTTCAAAAAACAGGTCAGCCGTGGTTGGTCGTTAGCTAAGCCCTGATTAGTTGTGATCATTTTCAGTCGACAACAAGTGGCAAAATGGTCGCCCCCTGATAAGGCCCCAAAACGAGTGGATTTTACTGCTTAACTCACATTCTACACGCACAGTATTAATCGGAATGCCATGTTTTGACTTGTGGACCCGCATAGAACATATTATAAATAAAGGTTTGTGGTTGATTTCCCCTTTAAGTGTGTGTTAACATGACAACAACCTAGTAGCTTGCGTGTTTATGTGATGTTTTTGCATGGAAACGGTCACACAGTTCTTTTTACGAGCAGTTCAAATGTTAGTTGGTGCTGTCATTTTTTTGTTAAAAAAAAAAACAAAACATGAAAACTTAACTGCTATTATGTCCACGTAGAAGAGCTTAAATGACAAACAGAAGTGGATATGCAGTGAGTTTTTTTTTTTTGTTGTTGTTGGTTTTTTTTGTTTTTTTCCCCCCCAGATGCCTCCTTTTCTATAGTGTTCCCTCTGTGCTTCAGCTGAACTACGTTTCCACAACCAGCATGAGGAAGCGTCGGCTGCCAGAGGAAGTTCATTTGACCACAGTGGTAGAATGAGAACGGCAGGCATTTCTATTACCTCTTGTTCACCCTCAAGCCTGGAATAGTACCGAGCCAGTTGGTACATTAGAAGTCCATTTCTGTCCCCTTTAGTTACTATCTGTTCTCCGGTACCCATGGTACTAATAATTGGACTTCTAGGTACCTGGTTGTAGTTTGACAGATGGTCATAAGTTAAGTGTCAGGAGTAGAAAGTCTTACACTGGAGTGTGTCAGCCCACGGATAATATACTTTTAAGAAGTTCCTCAGTCATCATGACATAATAGGCCAAAGGTTCATCACGTTGCAGTGACGGCAGCGCAAAAGTCGTCTTATTTGTTTGAATGTGTGAGTGTGTCCTGCATCACAGAGTCTGCCGCAATAGTCAAATGGTCCGTCATTTGGAGAAGTTGATTCGTGCTGAATAACAGAAACTCAATTTATGTGGCACTCTAATTAAAGTATTATTGAGTTTTGATACGTTTATTGTATAAAACAATCCGGGCATGCTCAGTATCATTGACTAAAGGTTATTTTTGAACTTGCAGCGGAATTATTATTTTTTTGTGCTTATCTTGTAAATCTCTTTATTTCTGTTTCTCTTGGTAGCCACTATTAGCCTCAACTTATCTGTTCCACAAAGCTTTGGACTGCTTTAATTACAAGGCGAGCGAGAGGTCGGGCTGGCACACTTTGATCCTCCCACTAATCCCACGATGAGTATCTGCAGCGAGAGCGGTGTTCGGGGTGGGGGTGGGGGGGGGGTGGCGTTGGTTGGGCGGGGGTGGTCTTCAGTGACAAATTGGTTAAACAAAAATCTGGCAGCTGAACAGAAGCACATCATGATTTATCATAAGGAAAAGGTCAAAGCGTGTGCTTTAACAGTCTGTGGCTTAGCCAAATGAAGAGCAGGCCAAGCATAGCTTTTGCATTATTTGTTCTCCCAAAAACTTTATTTATTTATTTATTTATTTATTTTTACTGTTACACTTGCACGGTGATTGATCGTTTCTGACACGGATTCTTGCATGTGATTATGCCTTGAAGTTAATGAAGTCAACGTGACCTCAAGTATGTTTGACCTGCAGTAAAATCGTACATTGGACTCTGCTTAAATGTAGCACACTGAGGAAAAAAAAGGAAAGTGTTTTCCAATAAGCCATTTGCTGCTGTCAACAGAACCAACCGACCAAAATACTGTAATGGTTGGCTGCGATCCCAGTGGCGCTTCCGTGCAAGTCTCGAGACCAGGGGTGTTCGAGTGCGGTCCTCGAGAGCCGCAATCCAGCCTGTTTTAGATGTCTCCCTCCTCCAACACACCTAATTCAAATGATCAGCAATATCAGGCTTCTGCAAAGCTTGCTGACCAACAAAGGAGTCACTTTGTCTTTGCATATCCACAAAATGGCATACTCCAAGAGTAATTTACAAAGATTCTTACTGGATTGCCATTTCCTCTGAAAACTGCGGTCGGGGTCCCCACCTTGCCATGGTTCTTCTGGTTTGGTTGGAACTTGGAACTCTTTTGAACCCTGGCGCCACAATGGCAATAAGTGTACCCCATTCTCCATTGCAGCGTGACATTGTAAACTGATTGCCAAACTGCTTCAATTGTAACCAGGGTTACTTCATTACACCCAAGAAATACTTTGATGTTTCCCCAAAACCCCTATCCCGCTGAGGGGCGAAAATTTCCTACTGTTGGCGGCGGTGGAAAAATGCACGTTCACGTTACTTTGTCAGGGTTCGTTCAAGTTCACAAACAGTCGTCAGATGTTCGGCAGATGGTTGCCGGTACGTTTCTTGTCGCAAGGGAATTTTGAAAAATCACCAAAACTTTCGGGCAAACGTTTTGCGAACATTTCCGACACTGAGCGAACCCTGACAAACTCTGACGCGAACGCAACATTTGCTGCCTTTGAAAGCACTCACAATCGCCGGGTCACGACAATGATTAATAATAGTAGCCCTTTGTATTAATCAGCACCCAAGAAGTAACTCAGTCCGGCGCATTAACACATTTGCCATCGGTGCATTTGCTTCTACCTTTGTTTATTTCGCTGAATCATCATTTTCTGTTCAGAATCATACATGCGAGACTCCTGAGACGTTATTAACAAATATCCGAGGTTTTTGACTCGCCGCCGTGACCGTATGGTTAATAGTTTTATGAAAATGTGAGAAAAAGCACAGAAATCCTCTCTCAGCAGAGATGGGCTGGATATGTTTGGAATTGTGAATTCAGGCATCCTTATAGTTTACAGTGAAGGATCATCGTGATATTCATGAAGTTAATCGTGAGCAATGAGCCGCAAACACATTCACGTGTCTGGAAATCCAAAGCGACTGGAGGGATGTGTTGCGTACAGCAATTTTAGTGTGCAATAATGGTAGCAAATTCAATAACTGGTCAATCGGAATGAGTCTCAGTCCACAATAAGCAAGCCGAGATGACGTTTTTAGGGGGTCAGGTAAAAGCCTGCTTGTACTCCTAAAGGTAGAAAAGCATTCATCTTAACCTCAAGGTTTGAAGTGGATTCCTAATGAGCTCTGATATTTGGAGATGCATCAGAGCTCCAAGTAGGTGTACAGTACATATTGTGAATCCGTTGCCTTAGGCCGTCTGAAAGACGAGGCCCTCTGAGGCCTTTTTTTTGATGTTCTGCTTTTTCTTCACCGGTTCTTTCTCATTCTTTCTCCAATGTTAGGTAGTTGTGAATACTTTTGGGATGACCCAGGTGTGTCTGTGTCTGTGTGTGTGTGTGTGTATGCGGGTTGCGCACATCACCGCTTTCGTTTCTGCATGCGCTTGCGTGTAAGTGTTCTCATCATGCCACAGGGCTTCAGGTTTTATACAAGGCTGGCTTCTTCCGATCACAGTTCTTGAGTCTTCCTTCTTTGTCCCGCTCCCACCAAAATATGTGTTGCCATGGCCTAGAAGTAAGGGCTGGGAATGGTTGGATTATTTTTAAGCCTAAAAAGTAAACAAACAAACACGGGCATTGTGAACATACACCCAGCTGGCTGTAAATATTTGACACCCTGCGTGTACTGATATGCCACAAAGTATATAGTGGCCATCACGTCTGTTTTTTGCATCCGAGTCCGAGTCGAGTCACTTCATTTTGAGTATCAGTCGATAGTGAGTAAATGATCTCTTATGAATAAAATTGTATTGCATTGTATTATCTCAGCTGCAGAAAAGTGCATATGAGCGATTACGATTTCTTCCATCATAAACAAGACATTTACAGTACAGTACTTTATTTAGTTGCTCGTGTCTTCATTGACTGACTGTCGGCGGTCCAAACGGAAGCTTGTGGACGAACCTTTTGCTCTTCAAACAAAAGCTTTCTGAACAAAGGCGCCGCTGTGTAATAATGTATAGTGAATGAATTCCCCTTTTGGTTTTTGTAGCTGCTTCTGGCAGTGTCCCCCTCACTTGCTGTGCTGTGAGTGTGTTGGGGGTCCGGGAAGTGGCAGAGTAAAATAACACTACAGCCTACGGCAACGTACTTGTTCTACAAATACATATTTGACAGCATGAAGCTGGCTCTGATTTAAAAACAAACCCCCAAATCTTTTCGGATCTGATCGGATATATCGACCTGATAAAATCTTCTGTATTTCACTCACACCACTAACAGCCAACGCACGCTTCTCTAAAATTTCTATTTGGGAGTGGGGCGGTCCATACTGTCGACAACCCCCCTCCCTCTGGGGTAATTTAATCTAAGCCTTTGGTCGAATGTTGACCACTTGACCCCAGTGCTCGCCGGATGCAGGTAATACTGCTAATGGACCTTGTTAGGGACACATCCTAACTCGAACAGCTGGGACTGTGTCACCAGAGGCTAATGGGATTGACAAGACGAGAACAATGCTAAGCTCAGGCTTTCAAAACCTTTTGTGTGAGGCGATTCTCCTCCTGAGGCCATTGGAATCTTCTTTTAACTGTACATTCTTCGACGTATTTGCTGACCTTTTCATACATGTCCGTGCTGTAATTTTCTGAGGTGATAACAATAGACGTGACAAGGGCAGCTACTTTTGATATCACGGCCATTGAAATATGGCTCCGGATCTCCCCTCATCGTGACTGGCTACATGACTAATAGCGAGATCTAAAATAAAAAAAAAAAAAAGAAAAGGGGGGGGGGGTTCAATTTTAATATGTCTGTTCAAAAACACACCGTTCACTGAAATGAAGCTCCATTTGAAGTAAGTGACAGTATAGTATCTTTAAGCAAGAAGTGTTTCCATTGAGATCAATGGAATTTGTGACTGAGAGCGGATGCCATTTAGAGGCAGATCATATTCTTCGATTCGTTTTTCATGATGCTGCTCTGTCAAAGGATGATTATCCTGACATGCGTCTAAATGCGTTAATCCTCACTCTTAGAGGAGGTCGTTCAGCTGTGAGAAATGCTCAAGATGACTTTTTTGAAGCGGACGCGAGTTTCACCTTTGTCAAGTTGAAGAACAGTGTCGACTTCGACTTGACCTAGAAATAAAACTAAAGGTGCTCTCTGAATCAAGCAGGTTGTGACAGACGCGCAAGTCAAGAGCTCCTTCTGATGTTTTTATGTTATTTTCATTCAAGTACTGTACAACTGAAGCTCTGCCAAGAGGTGACAAAATCTTGACGGGTGTGTGCTTGTGCCTGCTTGCATGCATCGTGTAAATTGACACTTGATCCGTTTTCAGGCCTTCAGTGTTCTTCACATAAAAAACAGTAAAAGATGCTGTAAAATATGAAATGCAGGGAACTGATTTTTACACATGTATCCAACAAATTGCCAATTTCATTGCTGCTGACCTGTGCTTATAAGAGGTATAAAATAACATTTAAATTGACACAAATGAAAGTGCTGAGTTTCAGCTATTCCTTCATAATAGCAGGCTAATAGTTCACAGTCAGTCACAGGTTATCGGAGCCTCCACAGACTTAAATAACAAAACAGTTAAGTGCTTGTATATTACAGTCTCTGAACGGTGAACGAACCGGGAAGTCGTTTAGGTTAATATTCATGATGTGCCAACATAAGCTGCTTTAAACACAAGGCGATGTTTTTGTGATTGAATCTTGAAAACAAGATTGAAAACGGTATCGGCGGAATCAGAAGTGGGCATTTTCCTAAATTTTGGGCTAAATTCATAAAATGTTCCTAAAAATTGGCCAGGGTACCCATCCGTCATTCGTCAGTCCGTCATTTTTCTCGACGAACTGAATTGTAATCGTCGGGTTGAAGTTGATGTGAATTTTCAGTCTTCCAAGATGTGGTATTGGACATGTTACGAAGGTGGACTATGAATTTTAACACCCAAGACTGACTGTCTGTGGCGCTTCTGTTGAAAGCAATCGTTACTGTGATGCTGACATCGCCAGACATCTGATCATGCCACAGTGCAGAGCTTTAACGGCTGTGTGAATGAACAATTTGGACACAAACTATCCTGCTTTGGTAAGCTCTGTCTGAAAGGGACAGGCGAACAAATCCCAGCTTTACTACGCCTCTTTACTGCCCATTTACCGTGAAGCTAGTGCAAAAGCTTTTTTCTGGTAAATATGATGAAAATGCTGTTTTTCCCCACGGCCCCCTTGATGTATTTATTGGTCAGGATGGGAATGGAGCTTGATGGCGACTTTGTAAGCTACCGTAACAGACACTCAAGCAAGACCTGACACGACAATTCTGCTAGCACTTTTTTACTTTTTGAAATATGTATGAGTTAGTCTGGACCCACTTCTCTGTCGCTAGCCTCTTC
The DNA here is from genome assembly GCF_054856515.1 of Filicampus tigris. Lineage (NCBI taxonomy): Eukaryota > Metazoa > Chordata > Actinopteri > Syngnathiformes > Syngnathidae > Filicampus > Filicampus tigris. The sequence continues at coordinate 17,823,381 of NC_141231.1, forward strand.
AATTCAAGCAAAGGAAATATTAGGTAGATTTGTTGTCGCTCTCTATCACTCCTTCAGCAAAAACGCCTCGTGACAGTCCCACTTACATGTACAGTAGCTCTCGTGTTTCGCCTCTGCAAAGGAATGCCACTTGGAAGAAACTTCACAACACTCTGCCCTTTTTTTTTTTTTTTTTTCCATTCCACTGTACGAAGGAGTCATGGAGCCTTATGGCCACCATCTGATTTCTGAAGAGGCTCCATCTGCATGGTGGTTGTTTGGGGTGATTAGCATGGGCATTCTCAGTGCCTCTATCGTTCCACAGCCAGCCATGCTCTGCTGGGCGCCATCACGCCACAGCGAAATCAGAAAGAGTTGTGACGAGCCAGATGGCTGAATATCTCCCCTGCAGTTCCTCTCATGCCTGACAACAGAAGAGTGTTTTATTCCTTATCTATTAATTATTTTTACTCTTAATTTGTTAATCAGTTGGTTTTTTTTTTTTTCCCGGCCTTGAGCGGCATCTGTCTTTCTTCGCTCAGTGTATTGACAATGCCCGCTGCATTTTGTCACAACGGTACTTTAGCCAGGGGTCTAATTTGAGCTGTTGTGCTGCTAGACCGACTGTAGCTGTTTCATGCAGTCAGGAACAGATTAAGATCTGGACTTTGCTCCGGGGAGAGGCAAAGCAGTTCCCATCCCCCTGTGGACACCTCCAACCCCAGCTGTACACGCACGCATGCACACACAGACTCTAAAACAGCAGCCTCTTCCGAGCAGGAAAGACAAACGGTTTCATGTTTTCTCTTTGCCAAAGGAAACAGATAATATGCACCCCTATGACGCACGGGAGGTCACTTTGGAGGGTTGTTTGTACTGTATGTTTGTTTGCACCGGGGGCTCGGGATCTTCAGGCCTTTGCCACAGAAACACATCAAGAAGTGCAGATATCCCTTTGCTGACGCGTATTGATCATATCACATAATTGGCTGTGGAATAGGAAGGGCACATGGGTAGGGTTACACTGTTAGGCCTGGTCTCATAAAAGACCAGTGGTTATTGATTGCTCAGTCTCTTGCTAATCAAACGTACAAAGTGGAACAGTGTAGTGCGCGGATACGGAGGGCGGGAGAGGTCATTTCCTGATGCCCCGTCGTTTGCTCCCCCCACTGTCTCTTCCGCTTCTGTAACTTGCTCGAGAACATGTTGCCTCGGAGGAATGCTCGTCCAGTTCAAGGTTGGCTTCTTGTTTATCGGGTTTGTTTCCGGTGTAAACAGAAGCCAGTCTGGATCTGTTCACAGTCAGTGAAATTCTTGGCTCTTGTCACTGCTGACAGGTTATGATGGTCTGCTTCATACCTTGGGTGCAACTATGATTTATGTTGGAATATTAGAAAACCTTCATCAGGTCAAAAATTCCCTCCTCTGTCATTCTCTCGACTTAAACGGTCGAGGCAGGCGGTTGCCACTCACTGAGTTTCGGGTCTGTTTGAGGTTTCATCCTTTTGTGGTTGGTCTCTTAGTAGGCAGAGGTGGGCATCTGTCGGACTGACGGACGGTCCGTCAGTCCATCAATGACTGCCCGTTTTGCTGACAATTGACAAATGACGGGATACCTTTTAAAAAAGACGGACTGACGAATGACGCAAAGGCATTTTCATCTGTCAGTGTAATCGTCACTGACCGTTAGTCTGTCACTGGTGGATGCCCATTTTCTGACTTTTTTGGGGGGTAATTACTGACGGACCAACGGACTATTGGTAGACTTAACGGACGGATGCTTACAATTCAGTTCGTCATAAAAAAATGACGGACTGACGAATGACGGACCAGCAAAATTTTGTAAAATACCCACCTCTGTTAATAAGTGTAGTTCTAGACGTGCCTAGAGACAACTTCTGATCAACTGTGGCACCATATAAGTTGAAATCTCTTTGTCTTGGGCTGGTAAAACAAAAAGGGAAGTGTTTGGACCGAGAAAACAAGCAGAGTGGAAACAGAAAGCGGAGACAGAAAGAGTGCTGAGCGTGTATATTTTGTAATAAGTCAGTGTTGGGTGTTGCAAACCCAGATTTGTATTTGTATAGTTGTGTTTAGTCTGCTTCCACAGCACTGTGTGAGGGCCTGCCTGTCTTTCATCGTGCAGCGTGTTCCCGACTGTTCTACTGTCTCAGTTTGTGTCAGTACAGGCGGATGTGTTGGAAAAACCCTTTTTATTGGATATCCATATCACTCAGTGTGGCTGTCAAAACCGCGTTTGTGTCAGCATATTGCTCTTTAGACGCATGATGTAGCTGGTACGAAAAAAAGCGGACAGTGGAGTGGGTTTTGTTTTTACGATGCAGATGCAACTTTGTGTTTTCCAACCACACGCGAGTCGTGGTTTTGATTGATGATCTTCCTGAAAAGTGATTTCTTAGAGATGCCTGCAAGAGTTTCTCGACTCCTGTTCTCCGAAGGAAAGAAAAAAAAATCCCATAAGGCCTGCCACCAGTTTTGTGTTAGAATTGTGAACGTGACCGTGTTTAAAGAGAAGATGGTTAAACTATTTAGATTTAATGGTCAAATCTCCTGGGGAAAGGAGAAGACGGAAGAAGGTGTTCGGAATCTGATTGGGAGGAAGCTTTTAATGGGTTTTACCTGTGAAATTGAGCATGTCTCACACAATGGCAACACCCTTTGTCTGGTTCTCCACAACTACTTAGCTCCATTAGCCCATTAGCAGGCACATGTTTAACTACAAAAGACCATGGGAACAAGCAGGATTTACTGACATGGCGAGACGTTGCTTTCGTTGAGCGGGAAGTCTTTTTCCACTTTCATTCAAATAACAAGACTCGTGTGCGCATCGGTTCACGTCGATGCGCATCGAAGCCTTTTTGGTCCGTCTCGGGGGTTCAGCTGTAGGAAAAACAAAAATCTGTGATTCTCAGTTTTGCTGTTTAAGGTGTTTTGATGAGACGCAAAATGCAAACTGACATCACAGTTCACACAGCTCGGGGCTCAGGTAACGACCAATCACGGCTCAGCTGTCTTCTGAAGCTGAGCCGTGATTGGTTGTTACCTGAGCCCTGAGCAACTGTGATGTCATTTTCAGTCCACAACAAGTGGCAAAATGGCCGCCCCCTGAGATGGCTAAAACGGGTGGATTTTGCTGCTTAACTCATATTCCACAAACACCATATTAATCTGAATGCCGCGTTTGGACTAGATGGGCTACATAGAACAGTTTCTTGTAAAGAACATTTAACACAGTCTCCTCATTCACTAACTGATGACACAGCATCAGAAGCAAATCTGTACGATGACCAACATTTAATCTTGGTTACATTTGGTACTGTAATACTAAATTGCACTGAAAGTCATATTTTTTAGATAAAACATGCATATAAAATACCTAACAGTGTAAACAACCTTTAGCGACTGGGTAGATTCATGATCCTGTGGCCGAAAAATCCATATTTTTCTCTTCCCCGACTCAGGACAGTCTCCCACTTCCTGCCTCGAAAGAGTTTCATAATCTTCTCCTCAGCCATTCCCTGCACTAGGCCAGACAACAAGAAACATCTGGACATCGAACAGAGAGTTCAAACCACGCCTTTCCCCACCTTGAACAAGTCCAACAATGCTTGGCCAGGCCACCCCACTGTTATTCCACCAAACGAAGCGCACGTCTGACATTCTTTTCATGGCTTTGCTCATTTCGGAGAAAGCTGTGTGGGTTTCTTTTGTGGCGTGTGCTTTCACTGTGTGGTGCAAAGCCTGTCATTTTGTTTCTCCTGAGGGGCAACCAAAGTGTTGTTATTATTATTTTTATTATTATTTTTGTTTTTTTAACAGTATATGCACTTAACATGGCGGACTAGACACCATCTCAAGGGTTATTTGACTTCATATTGTACACCCTGACATTTTTTGAATGTGTGCAAACCTAAACCTTGTACTTGAGCTCAATATTTCAACATCCTAATGACACAAGAAGTTTCTGCATGAATAGTCTCATGTGCATATGCAGTGCAGGTGTTGCGAATCATCTGAAAACCTTAAAGCAAATGAATAACTTCCGCATTTCCAAAAATATCTCATTTGCCTTTTCTAAATACTATCTTCAGTGGTTTTCCTTTTTTCACCAGCCATATGGTCTGCAAATGTAACAGATACTCTACATATGTTCACACTAGCATTAAACTAAACGTTTTTTTTACGTACTTTCCCGTCACACATGTACATTACTCTAATTACTGCATATCCTAGAATTAGCACCTTCTAGGTTTCAGCGCAGCGTGTGGAGCAAATGTTACATTTTGTAAACTTAGAGAAATGAGTGTACAACTATTACAACACAGGTCTTCCAGTGTTCAGATGATTGAGGTACAAAAGTGGAAATAGACCTCAGCATCTAATCTGATCTCGTTTTGAAATTCCTCAGACCTACCTGCCTAAAACTGGCTGTTATTGGAGATGATATAAACTAAAGCCTGTTTGATTGGTAATAGTCTGCAAAGTGAAACATGTACCCTGGTCATGGACTGTATTTAGATTACTTTGAAGTTTTCTTCAACCGCCCTTTTTAGTCTTATCGCCTTTGGTTCAACAGCCTTTCTTGCAATGCTTACTAACATTTGGCCGAGGGGCTAAATGACTTGTGTGTCTTTTCCCCTGGCAGTGCTCTTTCATTTGTCTCGCCGTTAGTTTTTTTTTTTTTTTTGTTTTCCTCCAATATAACTCGACCTTGACAGAGGAGTGTAGGTGGAGTGCAGGCATGGCATTTTCCCTGACCGCTACCCTCAGAGGCTGCTGAGTTGATGAACTGCTATTGTCACTGTCATTCATCTTTTCCATGTGCTCTTGTTTACACCTCTAACCCATTTTGTTTGTCTGCTTTCAAGTCTAAAGTGAAACAATTAAATTGGAAAATGTATTTTTTTTTTAATGTTACAAACTAGATATTTACTGTTAGTTAATGACTACACTTCATTTGTACATAAGGTATCATTCGAAATATTTTTAAAGGTTTTTTGTATTTTCTTTAGTTGTAAATACACAGTACATCAATGAAGCAAGTAGTCACATGAAAACTAACGTTACAGAAAATGCAAATTTCAGTAGAAGGGTTTTGAAAGTGGGATATGAAAAAGGAAAGCGCGTGAATGTTAACTGTGCTGTAAAAGTGGTTATACTATCTCTATAGTGTCTTGTCTAATTGTCTTTAAATGTCAGCAGGAGTGATGATGGGCCTCATTACAGGCTTGCGCGAGTATAAATGAGCTTATTTCGACTTTTTCAAATGACAGAATTGGCTACAATTGGAGTTTGTAACCACAGGCGCTTTTGTTCCACTATGACTGATACCCCAAAATTGCTCCTTTCACATCAAATAATCATTTGTATTCCGGTCATGTTGCTGTGTTTATTTTGTAGCTTTGCAGCCCCTTCTAATCAGACATTTCGTATGGAATAAGGTGATATGGATGGTTGCTATTGAAAAGAACAAACACATTTTTAATTACTCCACAATATGTCTCATGTTTCATTGTCTTTGTTTGCCTCCAGAGACATTTTTTGTCTGTGACCACTGATAGCACCACAAATTGAAAGTAAACCTTCCCTAATGTCTGCCGGGGCCCGGCCAATTTGGGGTGTGTAATTGGCAAAAGTAGTTCACTGTTCCATAGTTAGTATAGTGACTGTCAAGTGTAAAATGATGTCATCGGTTGGTTGCTGTTGACTCGACTGTCATCTCCTCATGTGCTGACTATAACATTTTTTTAAAAAAAAAATCAGGACATCCCGTATTCCTATCCTATTAAAAATAATATTTGAAATGTTTGTCAAATATACCCACCTTATCTCATTAGGCCCACTATATTTTTCCTTTCATAAGCAAACGATAAGAAGAATGGCTTCATGCACAAAATCTGTGTAAAACGTGCAGTTCAATTCAGTTGCGCTTATGCATTAAACATCAGCTTTAAGGAAGACGGCGGCGAGCATGTGCTTATGGGTTTGTTGTTGCTCAAAAGGCGTGTGCAAATGTGTGAAACCGTAAGCATGTTATCCTCACTCCCCGAGGAAGACTGGTTGAGGGAGGGTGTGGAGGTGTCAGCCCACATCTGTGAGATCAGTACAGAATCTATAGGTGGGGCTTGCGACAATGAGAGATCGCTCGTGGAAGAACTCTATGAGACCAGACAGCTGGATGTTATAGGCCTCAGGCCCCTTGTACTCCTGCTGACACCGCTGTCGTCTCTATTTCCTCCTCCATTAATTAGAGTAGACCTGCTTCCCATCGCTGGCTAGAAGAGCAAAGTTTACAAAAATATTTCACCCGCTGAGCACTTGCATATTGCTTCTGGTAAATGACACCTGGGAAAAAATTGCAAGTACTTAACCCATAACTAAATTGATGAGTGTGTTAGACACAACAACACTAAATGTGTCAGACTGACCACCAAAATGCTCTTCCTTGGCTAGCTAGCCAATTACCAAAGTACATTAACTCGCCAGTAGGGATGGGAATCAATAAGGATTTTGCAATTCTGATTCCATTCAGGATAAAGCGTATCGATATGATTCCTTCCATTGGGTGAAGGAATAAAATACTATATATATATAGTACAAATGATTGTTTCTGCATATTGAAAGTATTCCCCCCGTTTGGTGAAATTAAAGGTTTACAAGTGCAGCAGATAGCTCCAGTGACTTTTCGCATAGAAAAATAGGTTGGAATGTTCAGATTCAAAATATAAAATATAGGTCACCCACCCATATTACCAAGAGGAGAAAAAAATTAAGTACAGGATACCCTCATAGAAATCATAATAACGATATATAAGCGATAGAAGGTTATATCGTACGGTGGACGTTTTTAGTTTGCATTTTCGCAAAGGTGTCATTACTCACTCCGACTCGGTTAGCGGAAACATCGGGTGAGCAAATAAACGATACCTAGGGAATCGGATTAAAAAGACACTTTTCGATTCCCATCCCAACTAGCCAGTCAATAAATGACAATTAAAAACAAAACGGTACACGCTTTATGAAGAGTGACGACAACAATATCACCCAGTAACATTTCTAATGGTCATGTCTTATTTCGATTTAAGATTGTAGTCTTAGCTGGGTTTAACATACCTTGAAAACAAGCAACCATTAATCCATTGCAGGAATTCTAAATGCAAATGTGTTTTGATTAGGTGGATGAAACGCACTGAGAAAAGTGTGGGAAGGCAACACACTTTAAATCTGCTGTAGCCTTGAAGTGCTTACGTCGAATTAAAACAGTAAGACTTTGGGAACAGACATCATGCACATAACTTTGTCGACAGCAGTGATTATAAAAAAGAAAAGCAGAATAAAAGAAGACATTTCCATTTTCTCAGCCAATTAATGACAGGTTCCCTTCGCCTCAGGACAAGCAGAAGCACAATAATGAGAAAAAAAAACAGGATTGCGAGCACTCACAAAATGTGATGAGAATTCCCCACCATTTGTTTTATAACACCTTTAACAAGGCACCTGTTTAACTATATTAAGTTTGCACACTGCAGAAACTTCTCCTGCTCTAACCTACTTAAAACATTTAGCGTCATTTTCAGGGTGTATCTAAAACGGCATGCTTTCAACAGCTGTTTCCCCAAACAGTTGATGAGCAGAAAGTTGTCTCCCGAAGAGCTTAACCCATCTCTACCGCATCTGCCTCCTGAATTATTCAGCTTTTTGAGACCATTGGCTGAGTTTCGAGCTTGCACAGGAGCAATTGCAACTGTTGTTTCAGTCGTACACTTGACTAGTGCATCACTTGCTGTCCAGTCGTTTTTGCGCTTTCATTTGGAAAGGAGATTACATGCGGCATATTTGAGTTTGTTGCGCTTCAAGCTATTTTACATGGTGGGCAAGGCCTCTGCCAATGCAGACCCAATTTCCCATGGCCAGAGCCATTAGGCGTCTGTGTGGTGGACAGTTCCGATCAAGTATGTTGACGGGTATCTTCTTTGGCAATTTTGTGGAAACATATTCACATTTTATATTACATTTTTGAATATTCCTTATAGGTGTATTTGTCGTAGTGTCAATTGTTTTCATTGTTGGAGCTAAACATTTATCCTTGAGGGGGGGGGCAAGGGGGGGACAAGGCTATCTCAGGGGGTGCGCAAAACAAAAACTTATTAACACATTAACAATCAACATCCAAATGACCTGTCCTGGCATATTTGCTACGCCAGTGATAGTTTTACCATGTCAAAATGACGGCGATGAAAAAATGTGTTAAACCAACAAAGCTAGTAGTGACTTTATAGCTTTTCATTATTGTATCAAATTGGACCACATATGTTATAATAGAGAATTGTTTTTATCAACAACAACAAAAAAAGAACATTTGGTGTATATTATTGTTTTTTCAGTCTTTTGAAAAAATGATGAGTGGGTTTTCCACTATATGCGGCCTAGTTTGCATGTGGGTGAGGTGAACGGCTTCTAGTATTGAACGTAATTAATATTGATTGATAACTGTCTGGCACCTAATGATTGATGATCTGGACAGTGTGCGCTGACAGATTATCGTGCGAGTTCTGCTTTTGCGTCCCATGTCCTTTGAATCATACATTTAAACGACCATTTGGTATGGAACTTTGATACTTGGTTAGACTATGAAGTCCCCTCGATTCTCAATTGTCAGTTGCAAATAAATGATGCAAAAGAAACATTAGAGTGTCAGTGTCTACTGCATGCACAGCGCAGTGTGATAAATGTATAGTGAATTACTCTGCATGTGTTCGATGTGAAGATCAATGAAAGCGCCACTGAGCAACTCGCTACTCGACATCTTCAGCTGTAAGTCAATGTAAATAGAGCCCGATGATGAACCTCACAGCACATTTACAGTTATATTGCTTCTCTTCCTGAACTCCCATCTGTGTTTACCTTTAGTTGGTGCTGATTAATTAGACTCAGGGCAGGATTTTCATTCATTATTACATTTTGGCACCTATTTGGCTCATGTGGCCCAGTGGCATTTTAGCAAATGGCCTGCTGGTTCAAGTATAGCTTTTTTTAAAATATATTTTATTTCTATTTACCATCCACACAAAAACCAGGCTTATGGGCACAAAATATTAGATCCTTTTTTTTAATCTGTTGTCGGACCCGACTTAACTGGCTCCTTTCGACTTGAAATGAGGCTGAATACGAACTGTGGCACGTGGGACATCCATCTAATTTTCATTTGCACCATCCGGTAGTGCTCTCGTAAAATCTGTCTTGTGTATTTGCCGGATATCAAAGCCGCCTGTTGGCATTTGATTCCGCGTCGGGACATGGGCCTTATGTGTCTCACTCTAGCAGTCGGCAGAGTGATGCGAAAATGAGCATGCGCACCCATTGGCTAGCTTGGTAAAGGTTTAGTGGGAGTAAAAATTTGGATGTGCTTGACCGTGTATACAAAGTCAAGTTATGCACATATGCACGTGTCATCTGCGAAAGCTAACTCGTCAAAAAGAAATTAAATCACTTCAACCTCCTCCAAAAATTCGAATTCGTAGTGTATTGTAATTTACGACCATAAAACAAACATTTCCACATCCATTTTCCCAACAGAATCTACAAGATGTAATAATTGCCTCGCTGCTTTAAAAACCGCACCCCGGACATTCTTTGTCATAAGTCAAGTTTACTGACTATTTCTCTCCAAGCCATCCGCTTACATTGTCACATTGTGATGGATCGTTTTCGGGACTAAAGCAAACAGTATGATTGGTTACTGCCGGTCGAAGGAATGGAAGGGGAAGCGTGAGCAGGCGGATCACGGCACTATTACGCACAGAAATTGATCAGAGGGCCCAAGCAGGAGGATCCAGCTCTCGCTTTAATGAATAATTTAAATGTGAATGATGACTCAGCACTTGTGTTTACTCCAGTATAAATATACAGCGAAATAAAAAAAAAAAAAACAATAACATGTTTTTGTTCAAGGGGTGACGCGTCAAAAAGACTAATGCTAATGTCTTTTGGATGAATACTGTGTTTTCATGTGTTTCTGCTGGTGAAGATTTGTGTAAACCAAAAATGCAAAGGCAACCGCAACAGTATTTTTTATAGTTTGCCATGATATTCCTCCACTATAAGTTTATGAGCAACAAATGTTTTATCGCCCATCACTCTGAACCGCCGAATGTTTTTCCGCCCCAGGAGTGTCCATGTGTTCTAACACAACCGAAATGTGGAAATCAAGATGTATCTAACGCAATTTTGGTTGCCCTCCAACTATAACAGTTCTCAGTCTTGTGCAAATACAAGATTTTGGACTGTGCATGTGGGGATGTTTTTGTACATTCATTCCGAAAGAACACTTGTGACGTCATAAGTCGTTGATCTTGGAAGAGAAGGCTTGGCTCAACTCAATTGCTATATATTTATATACATGTGAAACCAAGTGTTCTTTAATAATCCCTTCATTACACTAAGAAACGCCTTTATGAACTATAAATGATGGAGCATCCGCCGTCTATGTGACAGGATGGCTGCTGTGAATTCATGCGAGGAGATTTCACTTCCTCATTCCCCGTCCTGTCCCCCGCTGCAGTGTCTTCATGGACGTGCATTGAAAAGAAGCTTTGAAACGCTCTGAGCTGCTAATGAAACGCTTAAGTAGGAGGGCGCTCTAGCAGAGGCTCACTCACAGATGCAGGGAATCTAGACCCAACCTCGGTGACCAACGAGGCTGTTGTCTTTGCTTGGAGGACCTTATTATGTCACTCACCGCACCACTCTACTGTTAAGAGGGAAAGATGGAATTCCATTCATGAATTTGACTTGCTAGAGTGTGCAGAGCTACCTGTAGGTAAATGATGTTCTTCTGAAAACTCTTTTCACGTGTGTGGGGAAGAGATTCTTTGTGGTATGTGGGTATCGGAATATTGTGAGGTCAAGTTTTTGTGGTTATTATTATTTTTTTTTTTACAGCAGCCCAATAAGATTTAATCAAACCCGGATTGTGCCTCTTGTTATGTAAGACATAAATAACCACTTTTCAGAGCTGCCGATTGTTACTGTAATGCTGCGTGGGCACAAAGGAAGTCTGGACAGAATGCTGTTTATTTGAAGGGCAGGGAGGTGTTTTGCTCCTCTGACGCTCAGTCAAACAGCACAAGGAAATCCCATAAATGACTTCATGTCTAGGCCTGTGACTCATTTTAGATGGTGAAATGCAGTGTGAACATCAGAGCATGCCAGTAAAAAGCTTGCATTACCTACTTGCTCTGGGAAAACCCCATCTGCAGCGAAAGGCACTGGAACGGTCCGATGCAGGACTGTTCTTTTTTTCTTTTTCACTGTTTTTACATGTACATTAACTTAACCAATCAGCACATGCATATTTTTTTAAGGGAAAAAAAAATAAAAAAAAACATTTTGCAAAACCACAAACAAACAACTCTATTGTCTCAGCCATAACGTGAAAAGTTTTGAAATGTTTAAATGTTGAAGTGGACTTGTTCAGGGTGTCTGTTTGAATGAGGGCACATTTATATTTGATAACAGCTTCCAATGACAAATGTATACAGTATTTACGAGGTTGATGATGTTTATCTTTCTCTCAGCTTTTAGCCTGCAAATACATTTGAACGTATTTGCAAGTATGTTCGAACGTGCTTGCTGGCTAAATGCTACAAACGCAGCATTTTTTCCCCCCATAATGCCACCGGGTATTGAGTTGTGAATGCTCAAGTAAAAAAAAAAAAAAAAAAAAAAAAATGTCTGTTATGCGGAAACCCCATTCACATAAGTGTTTTTCACACGACAGCGATGATATGCTACTTTATATGCAAATATGTTTGAACACACTCGCAAGTACGTTCTAACGTCCTCACAAATACGTTCGACCATATTTGCCAGTCGAAAACTTTTACTCCACAGTCGCAGTTATACACTTCCGCAATATTGAAGTCATTATACGCGAATACGCTAATGTTTGATCTAGCCTGACCTGCATGCATCATTCACACTTGATTCGTCAAAACAAAGCCTTTTAGTCTGAGCTGCGCTGTGCATCATCGGTTCTCTTCAAAACAAAAGGGGGAGGTGTGGTGTGAAGGAGATACAAAACATCGTCATTAGACGTGAGCTACGCAGTTGTAACGGCCTAAGAAAACACTACGTCATGATGTCAATTCAAATCATCGGAGTGGACTTATGAATTCATCATCAGACGCTGGTGCTAATTTAATAAAAGAAATATATTGTTTGCACCTGAAGCAATCAAACATAGCTTACCTACTAATAGAGAGCACTGAAAATACCCCAAGGCAAGTCGGCAGCCCTCTCTCATATTTGTTCTCCGCATGAGATCAGGGAGTTCACGCTGGCAGTTTTGCGTGTTTAAATTGAGGTTACCATACAAGCAGTCACGCTTCCAGCAGACTGCTCCAGCTCCAGCAACCATCACCGTGGCGACAACACTCGCCGTGTTTACAATTAGCGTTTGCTGCGTCTGAGTGCTCTGCAGCACAGTGTGTATGCAGTGCGGACCATATTGATGCTTTCAAAGTTATACACGCACACGCGCACACACACACGGGTGTCAATAAGGCAAATCAGACGCGAACCACCATTTGCTATGCATTACTTCTCCGCTTTTATTGTGCCGGCAAGCACACCCGCAAGCACACACAGTCATGAAGAGACATAACTGGCCTGCCTACAGGCCGTAAGTGAGGACATTTCCAGAGGTGTAGGAGAAGTCGGCACCGTTTCGAGATTTGAGTTTCTGAACGAGGACAGTCCAATTTGAAGGCAAAGCCAAACAACAATTATTCTTCCAGGGTGTGGCCTCTGCTGCTCGGTCATGCCGGAGCCCTCCTCCAGCAGATGGAGAAGCTCTTCTATTATCACATCTCTCCAGCACACCACTGAGACTTCATCATCGGCGTATCTCTTGCTTCATGCGGGGGGCCTAAGCCAGTGGTGTTTTGTGCCGTTGCCCGGTCCTTTGCCTTGTCAAAATCCCGCGTGTGCGTGTGTGTGATTATCACGCCTTGCTTATCGGCTCGTTTGCATTATCTGAGCACAGAGCCTGCATTGTGCTGGATCTACTGATTGCTGCTCGAGAGGCTTTTTCCGTACGGATGACAAGAGTGGGGGACAGGGTAGAAGAGGGACTGGAAAAAGATTTTATGCAGCTTTGTGATTGAAAGTATTTTACATGAGCTTAGTTCTGTAAAATGCTGATTTCTGTAAAATGCTGATTTATCTACTTTGTGTTCTTTAGTCCTTCCCTAAGTGGTTTGGTTTCAATGCAAATGATTAAAACAGTGCCTCAGCGCAGAAAAATAAAACAAGGCAGTGCTTTATCTGTAACTGGTTAATAATGTCGACTTTTGGGCCTGAATTGGTTGCTGATGCTGATCCAGCAACTTGTCAATACATGAGCTGATAACAATGAATGCAAGGTTAGAGCTATTGCTATTGATCAACCAGTTTGAATAGAGACACAATAGCGAGTGAGGCAGGACAACGTCGACATCTTTGTTCAAACCCACTCCTGTTCCTAATCTGAAAACTCAATATTTTATTCCTCTAAATTCAATGACCAAAGATTGTGAAATGTTCTACTGGGTGGCAAAGCAGCATTCAAACATACAAAGTTTCTCTACCGAGATGTATCATTTCAGTCGTGGCCCCCCAAAAAAATGCAAAAGGCTCAGCTGTTTTCGGAAGCTGAGCCCTGATCGGTTGTTACCCGAGCCCTGAGCAACTTTGATGTCATTTTCAGTCGACAGCAAATGACAAAATGGCCGCCCCGCTGAGATGGATTAAAAACAGGCGGATTTTGCTGCTTAATTTGTATTCCACAAACGCAATATTAATCAGAATCGGAGTGTCCCCAAGAACTGCATTTGTGAATTGTCCATCGTGTGTTATGTTTGTCGAATGTTGCTTCCGACTGAAGCAGTCCACCCGCATGCCGAGGAGATGTGAACGCGCACAGAAAAGAAGCAAAGTCACGGCAGTGCGCCCAGCAATTTAAATTTTAATTGGCTAGATTTATCTTCACCATACACTGTGACAGGCTGATAAGTAGACCTGATAGCAAAGAGTCTGTTGTATAAAGCTGGGCAAAAAAAAAAAAAAAAAAAAAAAAAGATCCAGATATCTGAGTAGCAGCCACTTGAAAGAGTAGAATGGATTTATTGCAACATAGCACAAACCTGCACAGTCATAGAACAAAGCATGGTTCAGCCAAGGCTTAAGTGCAGGGCTTACCTTGCAAGCCATGCAAATTGATCAGTTTAACTTGGCGAAACACTCAATAAGAAGCACGTCTTGGTGTACAGCTTTGTTCAAAGCATATGCTGGAAATGAGAAGGAGATAGGGCTGCACATATTGGAAAAACATGCGAAATGCAATATGGATGTTGGCTATCGCGACGTCGATATTATTTGCGATATTTAACATGCACCTAAGGAAATGACATTTTTATCATCTAATGAAAGAATGACATTTTTTATGCAGCAAAATAAGCAAGCTCATGTGTTCTTCGCTAAGTAATTGTAATTCCTCTAAATAATATCCAACTATTGGGTGGCGATGCACATTTAAGTGTATGTATGACTGGTCAAATTCAGATAAAAGCATACAATTCCATAAGAAAATTATTATATGTGTATTGCATGAGCCAATACCGTGATATCGATATTTTTTGGGGGGGATATATATTGTGCAGCCCTAGAAAGAGAACTTTATTTTTCTGGTCAGATTGTGAGGTTGTTACTTTTCATCAATCAAGTTGAATACAGTAACTTGATGACAAATTTAGCTTTCTTTTAACCCTGGATTTGTTTCCAATATATTGCAAGAGAAGCAAATGACTGCTTCAGGTTAAGTTTTATAAGTTTGCTTTTAAATTCAATTCAATACAATAAAATTGTACACCAGAGCATAAGAAGTAAAAGGGTTGATTACATTTATGCAATACATACATACAGTTATGTATTAGCGTTTTAGTCGCCCAACTAGGTCAACAAAGTACATCGCAGCTGTAACTATAAACCCTCTGCTTCGTTTGGATCTTTCTGTTCCCAGACACGGTCTGATTAAGCGTTAAAACCTTTGATAAGTCCATATTAACTCTGCAGACTGAGCAGAAGTGAATAATGCAGCGTGTTTCCGGTGAAAGTTTCACAAACTGCATAATCACTTTCTGATCCAGTTCATAGTTGAGAGTTGAAATATGGAGAAGTGGCGCTTCGTGGCTGCACCGTCTTCGTAATCTATGCCACATATCTTGTTTAATTTCACTGGCCCTTTTACACCGTGTTCCACTAAGTTCCATCTGTTAATGCCCTGTTCCTAATGGCCGTTGAGATTCACTTTCAGGCAAAATTGCATCACCAAATGCAATGAAAGTGTAATTGAATAATTATCGTATGGGACACAGCGGCTTAATGTGTAATTTCCGCCGCAAATGCTGTGCCACCATGCTGTTTTCTAATATGCTGGCGCTCGACAGGCACTGTACCCGGGAGCCGCTATTCAAACAATGTTAAAATGAAACAACGCGCTCGCGTCATGGTGAAGAGTATGAGCGATGATTTTTTTTTTTTTCTTTTCTGAATGCGTTCACAAGTAAACCTCTCGGATGGGTATGCTAATCTGGAGTTGCATCCAATCAGCGATTCTTTAATCAATTATTAGCAGTGTAATGGACCTGATCTTGCGCTTGTAAAATAACCGTGCGTGGTGGACTTGTTTGTTTTATTTGCTCCTGGAGCTGAGGAGGGGAGTGGTGATATTTGTGTGAAACGTCGAGCTTTTTTATTTTTCTATGGAGAGCAGCACTTATGCTTTTCATATGGAACACATCAAAGGATGGAAAGCGCGACACACTGTATGTCTAAAACACGAACTGGCAGCGCTTGCTCATTTGATGGTGCGCTCGGAGATAAAAAGAAAAAAGTTGGCAGGATCTACTATGAGTTCAACATCCTGTAACTTAAACTGCAGTCATCCGAAACAAATAGTCTGGAAGTTTCTTGGCCCGCATCCACATCTGAGTCTCACTTTCAGAGCGTAATCATCAAAATGTTTTTGCCTGAATGCAAACGATATCCTCCTTCTGCTCTCCCTTAGCAATCCACTTCAGACACTTTATGATATTTTACTTTATTTTTGGCTTCACATAAGTGGACATTAGTTGGCCTCAATGTTTCACTCCCTGCCGTGTGATAGATGGACAGACACTAGGATATGCCTAATAATCATTTGCCTCCTGTAGAGCATGGGCTGTTGTAATGGGCCCTCTTATTACTGTAACACCTTTATGAGCAAATAGCTGTCCTCCCGCTGTTAAGATGTGCCGACATGGAGATGAAGGCCTTCTTCTAGTTTTGCTGTTAACATTCCATTTAAATTGTTTAGTGTAAATATGTGGAACTGAATACATGAGATTTGACTTAATTTATGACCTAAGGCGTAAGTCAACCCAAACATATTTTTTTTCAAGAATTGTTCTATGCAAGCCCACTACTTGAAACAAGGCAATATGATTAATATGAGATATAAGTTAAGCAACAAAATCCACCCGTTTTGAGTCATCTCAGGGGGCGGCCATTTTGTCACTTCCGTCGACTGAAACACAGATCACAATCAGAGATAGGGCTCCGATAACGACCTATCACGGCTCACCTGTTTTCTGAAGCTGAGCTGTGATTGGTCGAGCCCTGAGGGTGTGCGATGTCATTTTCAGTCGACAGAAGTGACAAAATGGCCGCCCCCACAGATGGCTAAAAAGGGGTGGATTTTGTTGCTTAACTCATATTCAACAAACATAGAACATATTCTTAAAAAAAGATGTTTGGGTTGAGTTCCGCTTTAACTCAACTGTATTATAGAGCACTTAAAAACAACAAGTGCTGCGCATGGAGTAAGAATAAAAAAAAAAAAGTCATACAACAGCAAAGACGGTTAAAACAATAAATGAATAATGAAGACATTAAGCTAGACATCTGATAGTCCCGTGTGTCATGGTAGACCTCACACATGCTGCTTACATAACAGAGATGCCATCTGTAAGGATGAAATGTATGGAAGAAGCGTTACAAGGAAAAGTACCCTGGAGCAAAGTTGCCAAACAGCCAGCCAAAATTCAGTAAGGATTGGAAAACGCAAAAGCGGGGCGCAACACTGACTCCCCCCCCCCCATGTGCTACTAAATCAAAGCACAACACGATCATCACTAGATTTTTTTTTTTTAGTGCAATGTATTAAATGTGCTTGTCAAAGGATACAATGATTGGATAGCAAATTCAAAGACCCATTTAATCTAAACTTTCTCCTTCCTGTGCTGTCAGTGTTGGATGGATGCCTTCTTCAGCGGCTCAACGCACTGGGTGCATTGCCGCTAGCATTAGTCGCACATGTCGTCCAGTGTTGGACATGGTTGTCATTTCACCCGCAGTCCAGTTCATCTTTCTTTCTGTCACTGACATAGTAGCGCGTAGTATAGCAGCACTGTTCGCATACTGTAAACTGCAATGATGCTTGTTGGTTGTGTGTACTTTGTCTTTAGCACTAGGCCACTTCAAAATCAGAATGACAGCTTTGTTCAACACTTGAGATAAGACAGCTCTGACGTTTCCTTTGATTTCAAGACACTTTCCCCTCAACTTAATTTTACAAATTTTGGGGGGACCACGTGTCATAGAAAAGTGGAATTTTCAATCAATTCCCCCCCCCCCCCCCCACAGCAGAAATAATGGCAATTATTAATCAGTGTAAGGACCGCACACACTTTGTTGTTGCAACTAAATGTGTCCATTATTTTTAGTTGTAATGCTAGCATTAAACATTGTGTTGTGCATTCTGGTGGGTGAGCCAGATGCTGAAGGGTTAAACCTCAATCTGTACAATTCTCTCTAATTATCCTCTGATTTAATGCACACATTTGTTTCAGACATCATACAGACATTCAATTCAGCGAATGGTGAATGTCAGGCGAAAGTTGATTTAAAAGCTAGTGTAAAAAAAAAGAAAAGAAAAGGAAATTTCCTTGCCTGAACTGGTTGGATTTGGCAAAATTCCAGCATGCTTTGAGCAATCGACACTCTCGTAGCACATTCTTTCTAAATATCTATTTTTGTACAATGCAGCGCACACGTTTTCTGACATGTAGGCTACATATGGCCTGTGGCTGTCTTGCTTCATACCAAAGCGACATCAGCGCCAAAGCCAGACAAGACAAAACCTCTTTTGTACGGATTCAGCCTTTGCCTGCTGCAGCGAGACTGTTTTGTATGCTATTATTTTGAAATAAAGCACCGATCTGAATTTCAGACCCCCTTTCCATTGTGTATTCGGACCAAACCTCCACCTCTCGACATTTACTTTGGACTCTTTCACCGAGTGAAGCAAATGTCATGTACCTCAGCTTTGAACTGTAGAGGTGATCTTTTCACAGAATTCTACTTCAGGTTATGCTCCATTAACTATCACACTGAGCGCTATAAAGCAAGCTTTGTGCTCAGCATGCCAGCTCAGCTCACCTGAGTATACGTGCGCCTGCTCTATCGACCATTCTATTGAGTCATTAAAGAGTGCAGTTGCCTTAAGGGCTTGTGTGTTGTAGGGATACAACTGCGTCGAAGTAAAGTGTGTAGCTATCGAGAGATATTATCGAGGTTTTATTTTTCCTTTATTCGTTTTCTCTTAGTCAGCACGTTAACTTCTTCGATAAGGTTAAATGGACTGTTTGCGTCTTAAGCTATCACGGGTCCCATCAGAATGCACCAGCGTGAATGTGCGTGCCAAGACACAATCGACGCACTTTTGAAGCAGTGACCGTTGTGGCTGATGACCGCAATTACGTTTAGACAAACCGTGTTTCTTATAGGTAGTTTCTTGTAATAGTTTGGGATTTTTCATTAGAATTTGATTTTTTTTTTGGTTTGTTTTGGCTTCAGTATTTAGTTCAATTCAGTTTTTAGAGTGAGTTTGTTCATTTTTGTTTTTCTGAAAATGCTTAGTTTTAGTTTAGTTTACTTTTTTGGGGTTTTGGTTTTATTTATTTACTTTTTTTAATGTTGGGTGTTTTTATTGTTGTAGTTTTTATTTGATTATTTATTTTACTTGTTTTTTTTTTTAAACTCTAATAACCTTGGTGACAAAATGACATTTGTGTGTGCAAAACTAGTAACTAGTAAATTTCTTCCTAGGCCAGTCTTGAGACAATACAAAAGGATGGCAGCATCACGTCCAACATCCAGCTATTACCTCCCGCCATGTTTGAGCTGTAGTGCGTCTACGCTGATCAAATATTCCATTACTCTGCCAACTCCCCTGCATGTAATGGAGTTTGCCACATCATTTCCAAATAGTATTAGAGTCTGAACTCTCGCAACCGTATGCAAATAATTACCTCCGTCTACATCTGGTCACAGATCCAAGCTTGGCCAGTCCTGCGACACATCATTTGCTCAGAGATGTGATAGAAATTATTCTTTTGACGTAGCTTTGCAGCGTTTCTCTCGCTTCTTCTTTCGGATTCTTCAGATTTCTTTGCTTAATCAAATAATAATCGATAGATTCATTGGTTATCAACATAGTGGTCATTTGCAGCTCTAAAATCAATTGGAAAATGTTCAGCACATCCATATTGAAGATGGTTTACAGAATGAACGGCTCACTCGTGGATATTCTGGAATTGGAATCGGCGGCGTGAAGCCCTGATCGGAGCACCCCTAGTGTCAAATGTCAAAGGTGTTGATTCTATATGTGCTCTTCTAGGTTGAAATTTGAAAAGAAAGGATGGATTCTATTCTTGATCCAGTGATGTGAGGAAACCCATACAGGCTCTAATTGAAAACAGCAAACGTGTTTGAAAAATGCCTCAAGGACGCTGGCCATGATGGCTGATGTCATGATTAATGATTGTCCTTGAGGATGCCTTGTTTGTGATATGATTTACCAAACGCGCTGTGCATTATCTTAACCTGCAAGGCGCGGGCATGTTAATTAATTACAGTTTGCAGATGAGGAGATTGCTTCATCTTGGGCCCATCTTACAAGCTTTACAGGCTAACAGCTTTATTAGCGCCATGTGGGGTTGTCAGGTCTTTATGGCATGGCTGTTTATTGCGACCTGCTTTTCATGTATGGTTTACATTATCCACTTAAAATGGAGTCAAGCTTTTCCCACACCTGCCTTCTTTTGTTTCATTTCCAAGAAACTATTTAAATCCGGACATCTCACCTCTAAAAAATCCAGCCGGAGAGGTTTCGGAGGGTATGATGACACGCTACAACGAGGCAAGATGTGATAACGTCAGCAGTGTTCATCACCTAATGTCTGGCTCGTTTATAACCGCATCACCCTTTGATGATTTTAGTGCCATACCACCTCTTAGTGGTCATGAACTCCTCAGAAATATTGTGCTTTAAAATCAGCGCTCAGCGTCGGTCACCAATCTCCACTTTGTTATTCAGCAGCCGAGGAGACTCCCCTCCACCCGCCCACTCCCCCATTTTTTTTTTTTGAGCCATCTGCTTTGAAATGAATGGCCGCGTTGGAAAGTAGGCTAAATCCAGAGTGACAGCTTTTTTTCTCCCTCCTATTTTTAAAGAGGTGCTGCAGGCAGAGTCCAAGTGCGTGGGAGACGGAGAGGAGAAAGGGTCTATCAAGCTGCTTTTGCCTCTTTGAGTCTCACCTCTGCCCTACGGGATGATCTCGCAATCATATCTCATAGCTTCGCTTGGCTGCTGCTGACGTCGTCCTTTCTCCCCGCTCCGTTCAAGATCATCTACTGTATATTAGGAGAAATCTATTTGAGATCACGGAGAAAATGGTAGAAATGATCATGGTTCCGTTCTGTAGGTCAGTTATTTTTCCATTTCAGGAATTTGGTGCCTGTGTTTTTTGTGCTGGATTAAACACGGACAGCAATATGTACTGTATGAAGAAAACGAGATAAAAATTCTCCCTCCCTGGACAATCGAGGAATTTTCACAGGGACTAAGCCAAATGAGTACAAAAACTGGGCTGATTTTCTACTGCGGGGCCTTTTAGCTCGTCTGAGTTCCAGCGAGGGCGGGGCTCACCGCAGACAGCGGAGATGCTGCAGTGGACCACACCACGAGAGACCGAGTCTTTAACAGCAATTCATCAAAGTGAAAATGAGTTCTTTTGGAGCATGTTTGTCCAGAGCAAAATTGAATCAACCAGCCAAGAGAAGAGGTTACGTCTCGATGTTTATTGATAAAGAATCATTTCTGATTTAATAAGAGTCATATTCAAGGGAGGTAAATCAATGTTGAGTTTTGTATCTGAGAGGGATGAAATCTCTTTTGTTGTCATTAGAAGTACATTTTTACAACCGCTTTCCTTTTGGCTGCTAATGTTTAAAATGACCCAAGTGCTTGCTCATTTTATATTTTCATATAAAGAAAATATTGGAGTGTAACTACAGGTATTTCTGTGTTTTTAATTAAGAGAACATAATCTTATGTCTGGTCCCAAGTGGACACGAAGAACCATCGCGAGCGTAATTAAAGATTATGACATCTTGTCATTATTGGCTATTCACGTGACGGAATGTATGTGGCATGTGTTTCATTTGAAAAGGTTTACACATGTTTTGGCCTCATTTTCGCTGTATGGAAATCATGGTAATTATATGATTTTGCGGGTTTCCGCATTGCTACAGCCGCACTGGAGGTTTCATCTTTTGTACGTAGGTTCAAACGTTCCAATTATAGAGTAATCAGCGTGTTCCATTTAAAAGCAGCTACATACTGTATGAGCACACAAACTCTGTCATACATACATCCTCTTTCTGTACTTGAGGCCCTGAGCTGGGATTTTTCCCAGGTTTGTGTAAGCACTTGCGTCACCCGGCCTGCTGGATGCAAGAGCCAGTTAACCAGTTTTCACCTCTTCTCTTCTCCAATACTCTCCGCTGCCGCAATCTCCCACCTTCCCGCCCTCCCTCTCAAGGTGGATTACTGGCAGAAAGTGGACGTTTGATCCTGCCCTTCGCGCCACTGCTTCTATATCCGCCTGACAAAGCTCTCAGTATCTCTTTTTCGTTTGGACGCCTCCGCTCTTAGACTCTTAGTGGCTTTTAAAAAAGATAAGCGTTAAGCCTTTGTTCTGCTTGATGTCGAGGTTTGGTCTACCTGAGCCCAGGCAGACAGCTGGGTCACGTGAGAAGTTAATTCAGTTTCAGCAGGAATGAGCGTTGGTGTGACTTTTTTTGTTTCTGTCAGGAGAGTCAGTGTTTTTATTTCTTACCAATCTTACCAATTTTTTCCACTGAGATGGAAAGATTGTTCGGATTAATTGTAAATTGCAGCGCCAACATGTTTTGAGGGCTAATTTGCACGGGAAGTATAAGAAGTGGGCATGTTCAGTAGGGATGTAACGATTATTTATTTAAAATCGATTTGCCCCGATTAATCAATTAACCGAAAATCAAGTTGATTAAATTAATCTAGAAAATTATGTTTTGAAAAAGTGTTTTGCATTCCAGATGCATAGCACATTTTGAATGTGTCGATGGAATTATGCTTTTGCGCCAAACATCATTGCGTTTATATGCTGTAGCTACATACTGTACAAGAACAAAGTTTGAATGCCAGTTCGGTCTTGCTGCTAAAATGGCCTGAAATGCCCTCAAGCCTCCAACCATGATGAGAATGCCATAAAAATGATGGAGACTGCAAGCAGCCGAACCCTGTTTGAAGCATGAGCGAGTACATTTCTTCATAAAACCCTGACACACACATATATATATATATATATATATATATATATATATATATATATATATATATATATATATATATATATATATATCTATATATCTATATATCTATATCTATATATCTATATATCTATATCTACTTGATTTCATTCAGCTGTGTTGCCAGCCGTACTCTGTGATTTGAGCAGCTGCAGTTGTGTTGCTTTCGGTGATTGTTGTGGCTTTGTTAATCATATTTGTCAAGGGTGACGGTTGGATAAGTGTGGAGCTGTAGACCACATGTTTGGTTCTTGCCTTCACTTTCAACATCATTTTGTTCATCTGGCGAGTGGCTCAGAGGCAGCAGTGGTTCTGCCTTTCAAAGCCCGCAGTGGATGAAAAGAAATATGGAAATTATAACCAGTTGTTAGCTCGATGGTAGCCTGCAAGCGTCCTGTCTCTGTCCCTCATCTGCATGTTTGGTCTGGTTTGGTTTGGTGTGGTGTGATGCTTGCATTTCACTTTCAACTTCACCCGATATAAGGAGAACTATTAGACTTAGTTCTAATGGGTGCAAAATTGAATCTACTTCCCTGCTCCCATTTTTTTTTTTTTTTCCAATTGAGTTGTACAGATTAGAGTTCACATTAATGGTGGGAACATTTTGGAAATGATTCATTTTGGGCACAATCTTGAACAAAGGGTGTGTAGAATATGTATAGATATTTTTTTTATCCACTGTATATGTGATGCTTGAATGTTCATCCAAGCTGTGGGCGTGATGATTAAAGTGGGCCCCAGTGCAAGTTGGGTAATTAATCGGCTGCTCTCCGTGTTAATAGCATTAGTCACCTTGGAGATAATCACAGCCATCAGAGCACACAGCTGCATCCTCCTGTCTACCTAATAGCTCCTTAAAACAAAGCTAAGGCCAACAACCTGTGCTAACTATGTACTCCTTGGTCCTCTTTGCATTTGGGATTCGGATCTTTTTTTTCTTCTTCTTCTTCCTTACATTACTGCACGAGCTAAGTGGGGGTGTTTGGAGTAGTTGGCATTAGTTAAATAGATAATGATTAGTTGGAACTAAAGTTGCACTATATTTCCCCTCCTTCCAAATCCTTAGCGACATATTTGGGTAGGGTAATCCCCAAGACGCCGATTAGATGAGTCATCAATCGAGAGGCTAACTCATGCTTGAGCCCTTGAATTGCACGTGTGTCGCCACGCTCTGCCCAGTTGAGATCTTTGTCGCCGTAATGTGTGCATATTGAGCGCTGAAGGATTTATGTGGGGAAAAGTGAGAGGTAACGTTTCACACGGGACGGTTGCCACTTTTAAGCGGGAATGGGAAAAGATGAATGTAGTCTTCCACTCTGTTGTCTGATGCCGTAAATTACCTGGCCATTGATCCGTGGCTGTCTCAGTGGACCATCCCACATTCATCAAGCCTCCGGTGTAGTGCAGGCCCGTGTGGGAATACCTCACTTTATTCGTGGATCTCTGCAGCACAGCCTGTTGCTTGGATACACTGATTTGTATAAGCGCCAATGGTAGCTAGGGGGGAGTGCATTATGCACACGCACAGCAGGTTGTGTTGGAGCTGTTTTATGACCTCACATCATTTGTAAAATGGTTTGGATCACCTCCATGAACGCAGAACGACGTATTGCCAAGGAATGGCTCGACAGACACATCCGGACACGCCCCTTTTCAACTCTAGGAATGACAATAGTTTTGCCTTTCCTGCCAATATGGGGGAAAAAATGTTTCAGCTTTCTTATGGTGAGAGTAAACCATATTAACGGTGTTATATTTCGTAATTTCACATTTTTAATCCGATTTGTATTCGTTTTTACAGCGCCTTGGCTTAGCATTGTGTCATTTCTCCACCAGTAGAGTAGTAACTTCTCAACTTGTTTCCTGGGGTTTTTATTTATTTTAGAATTGATAATTGTGCTAATTTTTCTGAGGGTGGTTTGTGATAGCTTATCTCTCGAGACACACTCCCAGTTTTCAAGGCCTATTTTTTACAAAGAAGGGCGGGGGAATTCAAAATCGTATTCTCTCAGCGGTGATGGATTTAGATGTTCTGCTGTAGATAATAGTATTGAATATTTCCTTTTCACCTTTGTCGTTCACTTACTTTTTCGTTTTGTCCCCCTTTGCATTATTTAAAATGTAATCACACCGCCAAAGCAAGGAGTTTTAATCAGGATGTGGTCGATTTTGGGGGGGTAATTAATTCGATCTAAATGTTCAGTCTCAACCCTTGGCTCAGCGCTAATGGCGGCCATTTAAACGCATCGCTCATAGTGAAAATGCAGATCGGCTCCTCTGCCACTGTTCTCAAGCAAAGATCGTATTATTTGACTCGTCAGACAGTGAGAAGGGATTTGTGTCTTATTGCTTCACTTGTGTTTCGAGTTCTCACAAAGCTTTTCCTTCCTTAAAAGTTTTTGGGTTTTAGATGCAGGGTCACCGTGTTTCTGTTTTCACAAATGACCTAATATTTGTCTTTGGCTTGCCAGATCTGCATTCGATGCATATTTCTCAGAGTGAGCGTAGGAAAGGTGAAAGTGGACCTAATTTAATAATGTAGTCATCACAGTGGTCAACACCTTCGGAGTCTATCCTCTCAGCTGACTTATTGTCTTTTGTAATGGAGATTAACCCCACTAAAATAATGCATGTGGCCTATTTAACGGCCATTTTTGAAACACAAGCCTCATGGACCTCACTAATGAGGTAGTTGAGCTTTGTCTGCTCAGCTGCTGGTTGTACAAGATTTAAAACGGTGGTCAATCCTCGCCTGCTTACAGGCTTTTAGGGCTAATAGGATAAGATTAACACATTTGCATGCTTTGCAATGAATTATTCATGCGTCATCTCCTCTAATTTGCCAGAGCAGGGCCTTTCTCTTTTACCGACTTCAAGATCTGGGTGACCTGGAAGCAGGTTGGCCACCAGCTCACCTGACACTCTGATGTGCCGTATCGAAAATTGACGGGTTCAAGATACAGTTACAGGTCACAGGTTGAACCAAGTTTTTTTTGTTTTTCTCATGGAGAAAATCGTGAAGACAGAATCATTACCTGCAGAGAAAATGTTTAGCTTGTTCGTTTTCCAGTAAATGCTAAAGCAAGGTTTTCGTGTGGAGAGATTGCTGTGTCGTTGCTGCCTTCTTTCTCACCTGCTGAGAAATTCATTCTCGTGGTATTTCCAGACAGGCATCAATCGCTTTCAATCGTCCGGTTGGCTGAGTATTTGATCATCTCCGTGACTCAGCTCAGTCTGCTGGTTAAGCTCTCCTCAAACAGACTTGGGGCAAAATCCATCACACTATTGGGAGTAACTGTGTATTTTGTGTGTGTCACTTTGAGGATCAACTGAAACATTTTTGCTGCAGTTGTCCCTGACTGGCTCTCTTTTTTTTCCCCTCTTCTGCAGCAGTCTCTGTTTTGTGGTGTCAGGTGTAGTCATGCATGTGACTGACAGGTGGTTGTCCTCAGAGACGTGAAAGCAGCAAGTTTGAATGAAATCTGAGCGTTTTTGTTTTTATTTGTCAAATGTGGTGTTGTATTTATTTTTCCTGTTTTTGTTAGCAGTGTCACATGTAGCAAGATTTTCTGAGCAGACGACTTTTCCTTGATATTGGCTTCCATGGCAACATTCTCCCATCTGTATGCACTTGCATTGCAAGATTTCACCAGATTCAGACTACACCATCTACTTCCGTTCTGTTTCTCCATCGTTCCTTTTCGCACTTCCCAACATAAAGGATTCCTTCCATTCCATTGTCATCCCTGTCAACCACACCACTTTTTTTTTTTTTAACAAGGTTTTGCTCTTAATGGAGAACTCAAAATTAGAGCTGTTGCATCTGTGATCATGTGACACCTTTGCAAAAAACGAAACCTGCAGCTGAGACCACCGCTCGGCAATCACTTATTTCTCCAATTCTCTTTTTCCTCATCCTACCCCATTTCTCATAGCCCGGGAACAGGTGAAAAGAAGCCACAAAACGAGTTCATAATCTAAAAGCCAAAAAAGAATAAAACACCTGCTCGCTTTTCTAATTTGCAATTGAATTTTATTGTAACACGATACTCGTAAAACCATGAATGGGTGTTTTACAATGTGGCTCGATACCAAAAAGTGCTTGGTGCTGGATTAATGGACTCAATTTAAATAGTATTGCAGCAGTGATCCAATCTGTAGTTTAGAAGTCTGAAAAGTGTCCACTGATTTTATAGTGTCTAAAGGCAGTTTACATTTCTTTTCCAATATATTGTACCCACTCACTTGGCCACAGATCAGTTGGCTATGCTTGTTTAGCGGGATAGGCTTTCCGCTGCAAAAGGCTGCCTTGGTCGTTGCGGGGAAACTCATCTGACGTCACTCGTTCGAAGCCGCGTTAAACGCTTGAGTTGGAGAGAGATGATAAGCAACAACAATGGATGGAAGCGAGGGGCTTCTTCATTCTCTCAACTGTTGGTTCTAAATATAGGCTTGCGATTTAAAAACTGGAATACGACACAACACAATGACAAACTACTTGTAATAAATGCAAAGCAACGTCTTCCTCATCTGTCACTTAGTTCCGCAGAGAGCACTCTGCGTAGAACAGTATGACTTTAAACCTACGACATTCCACGACAAATATCCGTTCTTATGCTTGAAAGTGTTGCTGCATACTAGAGAGATAAATTCTGATGGATTGTGCTGAACGCAGCTTTAGCCTAAGGAGATGACCACAGCCTGTTTATTCCCACATGCACCCTCACTCCACACTCCACCAGAAAATATAGTATTTTTTTTCCCCCCCAGTAAGATCATAGTAATTCTGCCCAGTGCTTTCCTGCTCCCTTATCTCTAAACATGCATTAGAATGTCAGACACATCATTCTTCCCCTCCTCTCCATCCCCCTGGTCTCCAAACCACTCCAGCAAATGTTACCCATTCATATACGGGCTGGGGAAAAAAAAAATACCCCCCCCCCCACCATCCCCCACTGCAGGTAAGAATTCATAGGCTGGATAACCTTTGCCACTGAAGCGCAAATGCCAGTCCTGTAGCCAACCAATCACATTTACTTACAGCGGGGTAGGGCGGGCCTCTAGTGGTGTCCTCACCTATGACACCGGCACCGAGCAGATGTGCACACTTGAATGAGAATGAGTCAGCACGGCTCTCAGGTGTGGCCAGAAGAGACCCACTGAAATACCGCAAAATCGGGGAAGCATATCAGATGGAAGCCGCCCTTTAGCTGAGCTATAACGGAAGATCTGAGCTCGAGTTGATTATGTTTTGAAGTTCAAACTATGAAAGCTAATTAGTTCAGCAGGCTGACACATAAGATGTCTCACTTGGTCCATTGGAGCAACAGGAAGCACTACATCTCATTAAGCTGCAGTAAGGTTGAAATGAGAACGTTGTGTATTTTTCAACGCTTGAGGAGAATAGATGCTCTGGTGCATACTTGGCTACATGAACACCGAGTGCAATGGTTGCTGTCTTAAAGGCATGTGGCCATTAACCCAGCATGAGGTGTGATGGCCAAAGCTGCTGGTGGTTTTACTCATTGAATCAAAGTGTACATTTCAGCAAAGTGCTCATTTAAAACTTTTAGCAGAGTGTAGGGAGAAGCATTTTTTTTTTTCATAAATTATCCTTTGCCCTGATTGACTACGATCATGAATAGCGGGCACTAAATTGCGCGTTCACTATAATGTATTGCATGAACTGTGGGTGGGCGTGATGTATTAGGAATGTGGCACAACAAGTGTAATTGTGTTAGATTGAAAGTTACCAGTCTAACTTCGGTTCTATGAAGCCCACACTATTAGAACAGGGGTTTTGCGCATCGGCTAGCTTTGACGGATTTCACCATGAAACATTTAGGAGAGCGACGCAAGCGCAAAAATTAACGATGAAGTGATGGAACTGGAAGTGTTAGTGGAAGAGGAAAACGCATATTGAGATTGCCAGCAACTGCATAAAAGCCATGTTTTGTCATGCGGAGTGTATGGAATTGTATGTATTTTTCAATTCTGTGTTTAATTGCGTTTAAAATTTGGGACAGCACATGTCCGTAGTTTGCTGAAATGACTGAGACAAAGGATATGCAAAGTTAGCCCTGTCACGCTAATTACTGTATCAACTTATCACGCAATGAGCGGAAATGCTCAAGATTGGTTTTTTGGACTCGATAGACGGTCATTTACATGTGTGTTTGTTTACATACGTCATCAACGCTCTCCCGTCAGTCACCTTGCTTGCCACAGGTGGCACTAACATGCACGCATGCACACATGGAACGGCTTTAGAAGACCGTTTCCAAACGTTTCAGTTTGACTGTTTCAATTAGGTTCGCATGTGTCCCGTCGGTTCACAGGCACACACCACTCTTTTGTCATTTATTATTGAGGTATTCTACAGTGTGTATATTAGCGCTAATAATAGCCAAGTCGCGCAAATGCTAGCTGGCGCAACCACACAACATACATACCCACGTAACGTGTAATGTGAAATCTCAAACTTGTGGTCCTGTAAGTTTGATCGCGAGACCAATATCTTGGTCCAATAAGAGAGGCACCCAGAGGCATATTCTGTGCCAAGGGGGTTGTCCGATGTCTAGAGATATAGCTTCCACTCTGACTTAATCTTGATCAGAAAGACAGCCAATCAACCTCAGGGGCTGCAATCAGCCAACTCACTTGATGGTAGTGGACGACCGCACACGAATAGTAGGACTAAAAGATGATCACCATTACTATATTAACTCATTCACTACCAGATATTTGCAGACCCTCTTTTACCCAAACGTTAGAAAAAAATTGGAAAAAAATATAAATATGTTCCTGGGATTGAATGGCTGCACTGTGAAAAGACAAGTACATTTGTCAATGGGAGTGAATGAGTTAAAATACTCCTTTGATGTGGTGAAAATGTTCAATGCTTTTACGCTTGTACCCTTTTGTCTGTTTGAGTCATACTCTAGGTTTTTTTTTTTTTTTGGGGGGGGGGGGGCAAGTAGTGTCAATTCTAAAATGAGTGAGGTTTTGTATAAAAAAAAAAAAAAAAGATATATTTAGATGCATTTTTATCATTTGTCTACATTCTCTCTTACAGTTCCTGTGTTTGAAGAACATCCGGACATTCCTCAAGATATGCCATGACAAATTTGGCCTGCGGAACAGTGAGCTGTTTGACCCTTTTGACCTCTTTGATGTCAGAGACTTTGGCAAGGTGAGTGCATTTTTTTTACCCTCTGCATTTCCAGACACTTGCACGAGACATGCCAGGACACAACAATTTCGCTGTTCTAACTACAGTGGGTGATGAGAAACAAGATGCTGCTTGTGTCCGTCATTCAGTCATTGAAGAAACTGTGATTCCGATTGCTATCTTGGAATAGCAATAGGGCTATGACTCATTGAGATACAGTACTGTATGCTCTCAAATAAAATATTCTTGACATGGTTTGAACTAGCCCTGGAGTTGTGGGTTTAAACGTAATTTCTTTGCATGGAGCATGTATCCCATCGTTGACATCTGTAACATTAAATCTACCGATGTGTGTCTTTGTGATTGGTCAAAGACGATATGTAATAGTCATATTCCGGTAATGTCTATCAGACGTGATCTCCAATCTTTCAAGATAACATGGACTGTTTTTGGACCATTGACATTTGTGGTAATGACAAGAGAAAAAGTACAGGAGGAAACTGCCCCTGAACAAACTTGTTTGATGGTCTCATATTTAACAAATTAGATTTAAAACAAAACTCTTAATTATAGGTCACTGGGCAATGGCACAAATTCTCGACTCACTTTTAATTTCGCAATGCCTTAAACGGTGTGTCTTTTGCGATGAAGGCATTGCTACTCCTCTTTTGGTGGCTACATTGTTGCAGTTAAAGCAAGGCGAGTGTGATGTCGCTGAATCGATTTTGACAACTGATCATTATGTCTCTCGTGTGGCATGAAAGTTAATTCAGTCTCTTGTCAGATTTCTGAAAAACTACACTACAGTCCGAATTTGGATTCCAGTTGTGGGTTTACTCTGCAGAGGTGCCTTCTCCATAAACTGTATCTGATTACACCATGATTAATTACAAGTGCAAACCTGTTATCTTCTCATTTCGGTGTCTTGTCTCATGTAATGCAACATTTCCATTCTGGCTTGAAGGAAAGCTGGATAAATGAACTGCGAGAAAAGGAAAAAGCAGACAAGGACTCTTGGCAGTTTGTAGATAAACCGCAAGACGACGTTTGAGAGTCAATGAGCTTGCAGTGAATGGTATTAAAATCAAACAGCAGTCAGAATCAATCACATAGGACCTCCATATGTCAATTTGGAAATTGCTTTTGTTTAGTCTCACTGGTGGTGGGCTTGTCTCACCATTGATTTTTCATTAAGTCCAAACATCACATTATAATATATTGAACTGAGTAGATCCCTACTAATGTGGCATACATTTAAATTGAGGAAATGGCTCAGGTAGAATGTTAAAATAAGGCTGCTTTCTCCGTTCAGAATCTCTTCATTGCGCCCTCTTCATCAAATGTGCTTTTTCATCTTTTCTTACCTTCCCATGGTCCTTTCTTTGTGTTATAGCGGGATGCTAGCCATCATTTTATGTATTTGTTTAATTTGTCACCAGACAACATCACGCTTTTTTTTTTTTTGTCCTGATCTGGAACGAAGTTATGCAAGCAGGACTGTGGGGAGAAGACACAAGGGAGATAGCTTTATAGCAGAATCCCCTATAAACATTAATCAGCCCCTGTTCACTGTTTAATACTTCAACAGTAGCTGCTGTGGGCCCCAGAGTTCATGTCCCCTGGCCTTTAATCACCACCTTTTGCTCTAATGATGACTTTTCCTCACTCACAAGCAAACGGAGGTTTGGTTTCCTGCATCGCTAGAAAAAAAAATGTAGCTGCCACTTCCAGTGTGAATGAACTGCACCCTTCTAAAAAAAAAACAACAGCAAAAAACTCCTTTACCTTCACTGTCTCAGGCACCTACCTCATGAACTAATTCCATGTAGTAGCAGATAGCATATGGGATCACCTTCCTACTTTTTCTGCATCCTAACCCATCCCCCATCATTACAAATTCATTATGACATCATTAAACCAATGAAATGCAGCGTATTACAGTAGACCCCAGAGAACATTTTTATTTAAACACCCCCTTTCATCCAAACCCAGCCGTCTCGTTCCCGTTCTCCCATCCTATTTTAATTAGCCACTGAAGGAACATTGCTGTCATTTAAATGAACACGGCAATCAGTTTATTTGGCTGTTGCCATGATTAGCATAATTAGCCTGCACCTGTTAGCCATCTATCAACAGTTTGCTCATTTTCTTCTGTAACCAGAGAGCAAAGGAAGGTAACTTTCTGTCAGATTTGCCTTCTTCATTAGGGAGAACAGACATTGTGTGGCTTGCATCAGTTTCAATTTAAAACACAGTTGAGACTTAACCGTGAAAGGCCATTCGAGTGCTTACTGATGTACTTTGAACATTGCCAAGGTGAATACATTTAATACACTCCAATGAAATGTAAAAAGTTCATCTGAAGGTCAGTTTCTTCAAAATCAACGTGAGGATGTGGGGAATGTATGAATTGCTTTATTCACACCAAATAACAGTTAATTTGTTCCCTGACTTCCCTTTGCTTTGCTTTCAATCTCGCTTCTCCCATTCGTCTCTTCTTCTTCCTCCACTCCCCACTCATTTATCTCACACCCACTCTGAGTAGGGGTATGTTGGGATAAGACAAAGCGAGCAGCAGGAAAGCCACCACTGTGTCCGGATAGTGTGATTGCCATTGGTTGGGGATGTTTGATTACCCTCTCTGCTGCTCTTAATCGTTTTCAAACTGAACTCTGCTCCTTTCATTTCCGTCCTGTTTGGTGTGGCTAAAAAAAAAAAAGAGCTGGCCACTCGGCATCCATGCCCAGCACGGCCAACATCTGAGATGTTTGTTGGCCGTAGTCAGGCTATCCTATGGATACAAATCAGAGGCAGATGTGCTCACCAGTAACTACCAAATCAATTATTATTTATCTTTTAGTTGATAATCATATTGAGATACTACTATGCAAAAATGCTACATTACTTACTATCTACATTGTGAGTGTTGAATAAAAACAAATAGCTGATGACATGACAGTGATTTGTGTCTGTCACTCTGATCCAGTACAGTTTAAGTGATAGATGGATCAGAAGTCCAATTGCTGCCATTGTGACCTAAGTGATTTTTTTTTTTTTTAGTTTACCATGAAGATTATGATTTTGTATGTGTATGTGTCCAACTTCAGGGCTGTTTCCTAAACTCAGGACCAGGAGTCCAGTATTAGTTGAAGAGAAACACGTGCATTTTTGGATGAGATCTATTATACAAACTGCCTACATAAATACTGAATTTGGCTAAGAGCGGCATACTTGGACTGTGGTATGACATTAAAACGAGTTTGTAGGAAGCTTTTCACACAACTCTGAACATTAGCACCAATGCCAGCATTAACATGCAGGAATGTCTACCAATATTTTGGAGCGGATGTACATACTAGGGTCAACTTGCCATAATGACACCACTCTTTTTACAAGCTAACGTACCCACAATATTTTGTAGTTGGTGTTTTAAAGTCACATTACTGGATAATGACTACACTCTGACCAGTATTAGGGGAAAAACTTGGCTAATGTTTCCAAACTTAGCAGGATAATTGACTGTGGTGCAACTTAACTTTCAATTAAGGAACCACTTATTTTTCATTTATTTATTATTATTTTTGGTTTTTAAATCAGTTCATATTTTAATAATCGATTTTGCTGTTTGGTCGTGATATGTGAACCACACTTTGAAGATCACTGCTTTAGACCGCAAATTAGTTGACGCTGAGACAGCAATTTTGCTTGCAATTGGTCAAGTCATGGTTATCTGTCATCTTCCACACCGCTTATCCTGTACAGGGTCAAGGAGAGGTGTTGGAGCCTATCTCAGCTGACAATGGGCGAAAGGCAGACTACACCCCGAACTGGTCGCCAGCCAGTCGCAGGGCACACACACACAGACACCATCACTGAGCGGGAACCGATCCCACGCTGCCCGCACACAACTCAGGCGTGTGTACCCACTACACCATCAGTGACCCAAGTCACGGTTAATCAATAGTCAATTCTGCGTAATTGACCAACCAGCAGTTTCTTAACAGATGATTAATTATTTAAGTCTTTCCCAAGAGGTAATGCAGGAATTCTTTCAACATGGCGACAGTACTACTTTTCCACTACCACCAGCACTGCGGCAAGAATCTCATCAGACCAACTAAATCTTCATTAGCCACTGTGAAAACACATCTTTCTCCACTAGACACTTTAGTGTCTGGTTCCACGACCCTCTTACCTTGCTCCCTGTCCATCAGGACCCCCAACTGCAAGTTCTTCCTAGACATGATCAATAATTCATTCCAAATGCCACAGTACTGATAATAATTCATTTGACATGAATTATAAATGGGTACTTCCTCTCCCGTCTGTGCTTATACCCCCTGTCATCCCTATCTGCCATGACCTCATTATCCCTACAGCTTGTTACTGCGATTCATGTAGATACAGGTGGTTGCTGAGCAATCGGTTGCTGTCTGGGGCACAGTCGTCAAATGCTCTATTCTCAGATCAGAAAGCTGGTTTGGGTATAAGGTGGTCATGCATTCACTGTCGCAGAGTTGATAGTTGAGATATTGTTTGATGACAGAAGGTGGCTAGTCTCCAGGACTTTAGCATTCCTTGGCATGCCCCTATTCACCGGTTTTCCGAGATGGCTATGTAAAAGCTTGGGTTTTTCATGGCCTGTGATGTGTCATTTCCAGAGATGGGAAATCCAGGTCAAAGCAGTAAAAACCTCGCCACAGGTGCTTTCCACTCAGGGAGTTCGTTTGCCTGCCAGTTGAGTAGAAGCACCTGTGGCTAAAGCCAAACTATGGCAGGGTTTTTACTTCCTGGACCTGAATTTCCCGTCCCTGATCATTTCAATTAGTGCCATCTGGATCTCCTTCAGTTCTCTGAGGCTTTTGTGTTCTTCAACAAATGAATTCTCACCTTTCACGATCTGTTTTACCTGGGGTAACATCATCTTGAAAACTGTGCGGGCTAATAGCATGAGAGAATTATATTATATATGTTCTATTGACCCGTTCAAAAACGAAACATAAGATGCTGTTTTAAATGATTTTACTGAGTTACTGAATATCCCATCCTCCATTTTCCAATCGTATCCACTCCCGCAGCTCCATTTGTCAATCAGATCAGCGGCAGCCAAACCCAACAACATACAGATGTGACACTGGCACTCTTGTTGGAGGGTTGTTGTATGTCAGTCGAGCTGCATATTACTCCTGCGCCCCGCCTCACCAAGGCCCCATCGCTCCTTTATTAAAGAGGAGCAACTCCGCTTGTACACATTTAACAAGAGTCTAAAAAAAAAAAAAGTTTTGCGTTCCAGACCGGAAATACAGTACATCACAAAATCGATAGCACAGATAACGGAACATCTTTTTTCCATTATTAAGTATATACTGTAATATTCATCCTGCCATTTGACACAGCTTGACAAAGCAGCTCAAAGGCCGCTGAGTTGCAGTGTTTTGAATCAGTGGTCACCGGAGGATGTGTCCCCTTTGGAAGGGAAGATTGTCTTTAGAGCATTGTAGACCCCAATGAGGGGATCATGAAGAAGAGGCCCTCGAGAATGAACTGTGTGTGTTCTCATTATTTCCAGTCCTATGAAGGGGAGGAATCACAGGTGGAGATGTGATGGACTGGTACATTCTCTACGGAATCAATTGCATGGAAAAAAAGATGAAAAAGAGAGAAGCGGCAAAACCACTTTTCGACCAGCCCTCATGCGTCATAAGCAGTCAGCAATTTATTAACACTAAGCTGCGGCTCACCGTCCTGTAGAAGATACAACTGAAAAATATTTGTCGAACAATGAGGTGGCATCGTAAGAATAAGCTGCTTTTCAAAAACTATGATTAAATCATGTGCTACCAAATGGCAGAGTGTGTCATGTCAACAAATTCTTTGTTGACAAAGGGGATGGCATTCAATCACCAAAACAGAAACACAAAATATAAAGCAGTTGTGTTCTGGCAATTTATGTTAACTCACATGGCCTGCTTTTGTCCTCTGAGGAGATAATCGAATTACAGAAGAGGGCCTTGAGCGTATCCCAGTCGACAAAAGTCTTGTTTCCTACATAAGCTTTGTTTGCTCCAACAAAGCTTTTGTTTCCTACATGCTAATAGCGTTACCTCAAATCATGCCAACAGACTATTATTACTAAATGTGCCGGAACGTACTACTGCTACTGGCCAGGGTCCTAAAAACCAGAATGGCTCGGGGAACATATTTTGGAGAACGTTTATATTGGAATTGCAATAAACTGAACAGAACATGACCTTATAGTTATTGCAACACTTTCTCCGATATTGACGAACTGATCTTGTCAAGAGACTTCAGCCCATTTTACTTCTATGTATTCTGTTATTCTCTCTCTTCCACCTGTGCCACCCTCATCTGCCAATGTGCCAAACCCCAATGCTTTGATCACTCATCCTTCCGATGACACTTTTCTTTTGATTGTTTGGTGGAAACAAGGGTTAGAAAAGGGATGCACCCTGACTTGATCACCAGTCAGTCACATTTCTGACACATCAGCCT
Organism: Filicampus tigris; assembly: GCF_054856515.1. NCBI lineage: Eukaryota > Metazoa > Chordata > Actinopteri > Syngnathiformes > Syngnathidae > Filicampus > Filicampus tigris. The sequence goes on from NC_141231.1 coordinate 17,859,835, forward strand.
CTTTTACAAGAGACCCTGCCCACGTGGTGCATCAGAAGATCTGACATTTATTCACCTGTGCCTTTCATACAGAGGAGGATATTGACACAACTGTGTGGACTTCCATGCGGGTAATGTGCGTCACATGATTAGGTAAAATGCAGAGTTGGGCATTCCGTCAGACGTCCGTCACTGACTGGCGCCCGTTTTGCTGAAGATTGACAGATGGCGGGACACCTTTTAAAAATGACAGACTGATGAATGGTGGAAATAGTTTTCATCCATCAATGTAATCTGCATTAATCGCATCACCGTCACTGGCGGATACCCGTTTTTCTGACATTGACGGACTCACAGACTTTTGACGGACTAAGTGATGGACCTAAATTACTGACTGACTGACGGACTAACAATTACAATTCAGTTCGTCACAAAAAATGATGGACTGACAAATGACGGACGGGTACCCTAGTCGCTGACGGACGACAAATGACGGACCAGCAACATTTAGTAAAATGCCCACCTCTGCTAATATGTGTGACAACATCACTGCCAGTGTGAGAAGAAACTCTGGGGTGGTCAACTTCACACACTGGTCTTGACATTACAGAAACCCCTTTCACACATGTGGCATCCCACCTTAATTACAGCTCTAATTCTTAAGACAGAAAATTGTGTTGTTCACCTTAGACCCCAATTCAATGATGGTGCTGTTTATCCAGAACAGCATATAGGGCTATAGAGTCATAGAACCATGCACACTCATTACTGTCACTTTCAACATATTACTCTTGGATGGATGGTGACCAAAATTATGTTCCGATATAAATAAAATGCATCACTTTGACAAAGTACACACAGTTGTAGTATCGCATTAAACAAAAACCACAGTGTCAGGTATTTGTGATCAGGGAAGTGGAAATAACCACCCAAGTCAATTGGATCATTGATTGCACTGTCAGGTCTGCCATTAAATGTGTTCATCAAGAGGGGCACATCCAAATGTTGCATGACACTCACGGGCACAGGCAGATGGACACACGTACAGAATATGCACGTACACACCACCTCTCTTGCAAGCCATGGGCCATAAAGTCTCAGCTGGAGTCAGTGTGCTCTGATTTCTACTAGCACAGGGCTGTAAAATGGAAATTAGACTGAATGGATGACATGGAATCTCATTACTGGCGGCATGCATTATAGAAAGTTGTAGTAACACTTTTAAAGCGCAATATTGACGGACTGATTTTGCCAAGAGAAGTTCGCCTACTGTGCTTGTATACATTCTCATAATCCACTCTCTTCCAGCTCCGCCGATGTGCCAATCTCTAATGTTTTAGTCACTCACCCTCTCTTCCTGTTGCACTTTTTTTTATTACATCCGAGAGTTTTAACATGTGTTTAAGGAGAATGTTTAGCAATCAACTAAGTGACTCGACAGAAAAAGTTGGTGATGTAATTTTTGGAGCATGATTGAACTTCACTTACTTATGCAGTATGGTCTATAAATGGAGGATGCCCTTTGAGACGGACTTTGATGTTCTACGATGATGCGTTTAAATTAATATCGCGCTTTTCCTATGTAACGTTGTGCTTGCCATACTGTAATTCAATTATGAATAAAAGCTAGCAGTCAGGATCCTTATTTTGTTATTAACACCCCCTGCAGTGGCCGCAAAATTGAGATCCTCATCCATGCTACTCTTCATTAATTTCCCTGCATGGTGCAATAAGGCAAAACCCAGCTGTGGGCAGTAGAGCGGACTACCTAACGCGTGGGTAAAGTAAAGTAAAATTTACTCACTTCAAAGCCTAATTAAAATTTGTGAACATTACCATAGAAAACTAATGAGGGATGAAAAGAGATCAATTGTGACACTTGTATGAATGTATGTAGTAATACTTATATAACCCATCCATTATCGATACCGCTTATCGTCACAAGGGTCGCGGGGCGTGCTGGAGCCTATCCCAGCTGTCTTCGGGCAGTAGGCGGGGGACACCCTGAATTGGTTGCCAGCCAATCGCAGGGCACGCAGAGACAAACATCCGCACTCACAATCACACCTAGGGGCAATTTAGAGTGTCCAATCAAATAATTATACAATATAATAATTTTGTAGTTGCAGCAAGGGTAAGATAACCACTCTAGAGGTTGAGTTATCACCCTCATTTGTTGTTTCTGTTTCTACTTAAACTACCGTGCTGATTTACCTTGTTACTTAAGATAGAGGCTGTTATACATCGAAGCAGATCATTTCAGTGTTAGCAAAACAGTGATCGTATGACTTCCAAACAATGTGTGAAATGTGTATGAATTCAACAGAAAAGTTGGCAAGGTCATCTCTGTTATGTGCAGATGATGTGGTCCTAATGGCCTCATCAAACTGTGACATTCAGCATTTGCTGGGTTGTTTCATAGCTGAGTCCGGAGCTATTGGGATGAGAATAAGCACCTCTAAATCTGAGGCCATGGTTGTCAGTCGATAATGGTTGAATTGGACCCTCCGGGTCGGGAGTGAAGTGCTACCTTAGATGGAAGAGATCTCCAGATAGCTAGTACGTGAACGGTGACAGTGATGCGGTATCAGTCCATCGTCTGGAAAGGACAGCTGAGCCAGAAGATGGAGCTCTCAATTAACAGGTTGATCCGCATTTCGACCCTTCCTTTGTTTTGTGTGGTGACCTAAAAGACAAGAAACCCAAGCAACTGAAATTCTGTTATTTCACAGAATGCGTTGTTGTGTTGTTGTTTTTTTTGCAGCACTGAGTCTGCCATCTCTGTGGTCTTGTACAACTGTTGTTGGCATTGGTTAACTCCAATAAACAGTTACCATGAAATGGTATAGTAGGCATCAGCTATTTTTGCATCCCTCCCAATGTTTACCAGTGTAAACAAGGACCATAGTGATCAAAATCAAACAGAATTCTTCTGTGGAACTGGAACTGAAAAATATCTTATGGGTCATGGCAGAGGTGGGCATTCCGTCAGACTGATGGATGGCCATTTTGCTGACGATTGACAAATGACGGGGCACCGTCACCGGGGGGCGGGGAGGATGTGAATGGGGGTTGACGGACGCGGTTCGTCGCGAAAAATGACGGACGTGTACCCTGGGCGTTGACGGATGACGAATGACGGACCAGCAATATTTAGTAAAATGCCCACCTCTAGCCTGGGTTTGTATATTGGTAGGTTCACATCGGTTCACATGGAATAAGCATGCCATGGAGAAAATTCTATTATGCATTATTTTTAAACACACTGAAAAGCTTAAGACCATATATTAAAGAAAAAGAAAAACGTGTTGTCATACCTATTAAGAGAATGATATGACACATTATTGGGGGAGGTTAGTGACTGACTCTATCTGACATTTTCTACAACCTCTGAGTCACTGTCTGTACTTGCGCATGTGTGTAGGCCTTCCATGCTGCGCTGTCTGCCTCAGCTACAATTGCCAGTCGAGGCAGGAGAGTGCCCATACCTGCTCATCATCCCAATGCTCGAGCCTCGCCCTGGACAATGCACATACAGCAGCTCCTGCCAGAGACTGCATTATGGAGATTAGGGTGAACGATTGACAAAGAGGGAGAAAGGGGGATGGACAAAGACTGGCTCAATGATAGCAGCTATGTTTCAGGGAAGGGAAATGAGTTTGTTGCTGGATGCTCCCCTAAGGCACAGGAGATGTGAGGAGAAAAACCTTAAGAGGAAAAAATATAAACGGCAATAGAATCAAGGATAGGAGCAGTTATTTATTTGTCAGCACGCAGAGGTCTGAGGATGTACTCAAATCACCAAGAAACACACTACTGCTACCTAAAATAGCTTTCCTAACTGTATACTTTTTAATATGGGTACTCTGCGCCATGATTTTTATGGACAACTTAGTTCTGGATCGGGCAGAAAACAGACTGCTCATAAAATCATTCATTAGAATTTTATTGGGCTACCACAACAAAATACAAACTCCTGCAATGTTTCTCAACCCGGGTGTCTTTCCGCAGTCTTCAAAGGGAAACAAAGGAGATATTGCATCACTGTAATGAAGTGAAATAGTGAGAAATATTGCAGAACACAATCCTGTGTAATGCCTGAGACCTGAAGTATACAAAGAGAAAAGTGACAGAAACCTTAGAAAGACGCTCACACCTCTCGCAGTGAAGAGTCTCTCAGCTCGGGCACATCCCACCCTTTGTGATGAAAGAGCGTGGCTAGGAGGACAGCTTGCTAAATGCCAGACACAGCACGCCTACGCGTCCTCAGTTTCCCCATCGTAGCACTTGCTACACATGCAGTCTGTGCGTGTGTGTGTGTGTGTGTGTGAATGACGTTACCGTTTCTGTTCATTTATTCTTTTCCAGTTCATACTGACCCTCCCAATATGTGGTAGGATCACAGAAACCCCCCAATAACCCAAAGGTTTTCAAATCATTAGCGTAAAGCTCCAGAATTAGAGGCAGTACCGGCGCAATATGAGACTTTTTGGTCAGACCATTACTGGATTCAAAATAACTCAAGAAATAACTGCTTATGGATGTGCTCCAGTTTCCTCTCAAAATGAGAAACATTGTTAACTTCAGCCTTGCCCCGCTCAAGAAAAGGCACCAAGCTGTGAACAACATTAACGGCTAAGTAAACTGCCCACACCTGCAGCAGTGCGCCAATACGGACAGCGGAGGTTTTTTAGCAGAGCGCTACACTGACACTCAGAAACACACACTCACACACACACAGTGGATACTTTGTTAGTCTGCTTGCACACTAAGGGCTTTCCTGGTACAGCATGTTTCCACCCTGACGAGAACAGTGTGGTTGTTGTGCGTGTGGTTTGAGAATTGCCCAGACATACACATGCATGCATGCAGCCGGTCATCACACTGGAAAGCTTTCATTATGGAGAGAAGCAGTGATTCACGAGAGATGGCCGCAGACATCCAGCAGCAGTACTTTGCTGTCCATATAAAGTCATTTTTAAAATGTGAAGGAACACAGTTTGTTCGGACGAGAATTTAGCAGGATTGCATGCACTGAAGTTAGCGTAAAATTGATGAATTAGCTAAGATGTTGTCGCTCTGAATGCTTTGAAAGGATAACTTATTACTTAGTATGTCTGTCATGTTTGGGAAATGTACTGTATATTTTTTGCATTGTGTGGCACGGGGTGGAGGTTACCGGAAAAATCTCAAAATAGTTGACAGCGAGTTTGAGGCTCAAGTTTTGCCCTTGAAGGGGAAGTCAGCCTCCCCAAATTCTTTGCAATAGTATGTTCTATGCACCTTCACCAGCAGCAAAATCCACCAGCTTTTCTTTTTTAAAACTCAGGGTTTTTTAAATGGCATCACAGTTGCTCAGGGCTCAGGTAACGACCAATCATGGCTCAGCTTCAGGAAACAGGTGATCCATGGTTGGTCGTTACCTGAGACCTGAGCAACTGTGATGCATTTTCAGTTGACAGAAAGTGGCAAAATGGCCGCCCGCTGATAATGACAAAAATGGATGGATTTTGCTGCTTAACTCATATTCCACAGACACAATAATAATCAGAATGCCATGTTTCGACTAGTCAATACAATAAAATGCTCTTCCACTAGATTACAGAAGGTGCATAATGACCCTGTATAGCAACTTTTTGTGAATCGTTTTGCCAAGTGGTGTGCCGTGAGAATTTTTCCGATGTGAAATTGGCTTGGCTCAATAAAGGTTGAGAAACACTGGTCTATATGCATAGAAAAAATGACCTTGCTAAATTGTGCCATTTGAAATGTGTCAGATCTCTTATTGTAACAATGTCTAAACATATTATCTCACCTTATATGTACTAAATTTCAGTCATTCCTGTTCTCTCCTAGACGACATATAGACGAACACTGACTTTAAACCGAATGTACTGCATTATATGATCTAGAAAATGAGCCTTCTGAACATCAGCAACCATGTCAGGTGATGTTCCTTTTTCGGATTCTGATTGGCCAAAATGCACTTGTGAGTTGACGAATATGTGTTTTTTTGTTTGTGGACAAGGGCTGAATTCACACGCTTTCTCACAAAAACCTCTTACTCCTTTGGATTGACATACAAAGTTAAAATGTCCACCTTATGACAGTGTGATGTCTCCCGGCAACTCTTAACATGTTTCCTTTGTTCTTACAGACTGCTTTGTTTTAATGGGCAAAGTGCCCACAACCTTGGAGAAAAGGGAAAAAAAATGGATTGAACAAGCTGTACGACAGTGACAGTATTGTGTATATGCCTTGTGCTGTACCATAAGTGCCTTGCGCAAGAAAGGAGTATGTTATATTGCACTCTTATTTGGCATCTTAACGCAACATCTTTTTGGTTTGGCTTTGTCCTGTATTACTTTGTTCTCCAAGGCATCTAGGCAATCTGAAACATGATAATTCTGTCGTATCTTCAGGCTATCGTAGACTTAAAAAATGAAAATAAAAAATAAACAAATGTGCGGAGAGCATTTTGGACCCTATCAAGTTTTGTTTCCCTCGACATTATACCTGCCCCCCCGCCCCCAGACATGTTATAGTTGAGCTGAGAAATAGCTGATGACATGGTTTATAAACACTGGAAACAAACACAATACCTTACAATGTCGCATGTACAAGCAGAATGTAAACATCTAGTAGATAGGCTTTGCTTCAGTGACTTCTATGCATGACTTCACTCTTTCTGACTTTGCATTGCTCTTGGCAGTATTTCATCTAAAGATCCTTTGCACACACGTTTCAGGCTGGGAATTTGGCACCATTGCTGTCTCACTGTTCTCCATTAACTGGCAGGAAATAGATTGACCTAACAATATGTTATGCCAGTAAGGAAACCACAAAGCCTTGTGAATGAGTAGCTCATTCGAAACATAATACAGAATGCCTAAAGGCATAACCAAGCCACATGTCAGAAAGGCGTTTTGTAAATATCTTGTGTTAACAAATGCTTTTGGACTTAGGCATGTTGGGAATCTCTGTGTCGAACGGACTTCAATCAGTTAAGTCAGTTGAAAATAATAGAGATGGAATACACATACAGGTATACTATTTGCCATCATTTAGTGTGCATGTGCAACTCCCGATTGTGAAATTACATATTGCACTGCATTACAATGTATACAAAACATTGTACATTCTTACTATCAGATATTTTGTAGTTATGATCTGATGCTCTAATTTCATCGGGAACACATTATGAAATCAGCATCTCTGGAGACTCCTCTCACACATAAAATGTCTTATTGTTTTTATCTGCCCAGTTTTTGTCATCCTTGTGTTGATATTAAAAATAAATAAATAAAAAAAAAGGTAAACTTTGTCATTTGGTGTTAGAATGCAGGGAGCACCTTTTTAACATCTTCTCACTCTCCACAATTTTTTTTTTTTAAGAGCTCATTTGACATTTGAGCTCATCTATACTTTGTCAAATAAATGGAGGCTCTTCCGCAAAATTTTTCTTATTTGGGCAGCATGGATGGATTGCTAATTTCCATTTTACTGTAGGTGTGTATAGATTCAGCTTGAAAATGTATTTGTAACATATAAAATATTGTTCATACTTAGTGCTAAGCATAAGCATTTTGTCTTTACCTCTCCTCTCTGCTGAAACAGCCTGAGCAGTGGCTTAGTTGCACTTGCTCCCAAAGAGTAACGACAGTTGCTATCCACCATTGGCTAAGAGCAGTTGTGTCCTGCACGCAGCAATGACACAGACTTTAGTGACAGTGACGAGAAACAAAGAGACAGCGGTGTCTCAGACCGCCAAACATTTAAATCTCAGATTCTCCGTCTTCTTCGTTTAGCCACTTCCTCTTCCTTTCCTCTACCCCAGGCTCCTGACCTTAATAGCAGCTTCTTGTATTACTGGGAGATATATAATCCAATAAGCACAGCACCCTGCCTGTGGCCATCACCCACAACAAATGCTCCTAAAAGTTCCCAAAGAGCGCAGACTCGCACGAGAGTGTGAGCAATTGCTCACTAAGCTGCCGTGTGAGGACCTTTTTAGTGCTGTCATATCATGTAAGTGTGCTGCACATGAAGAAAAGCTCTGTTGGGGGAGAGGGTGTTTTTGCTGCAACTTATTTTACAAGTCTTTGCTTTTTTTTTTTTTTTTTTACCCCACGCAACGAGCTAAACAGGATGTAGCCCCTTGCCTCATCTCCCAACATTTCCTGCAGGATGGGGATGGCCCGCTTGCTATTTATACTGCTGTCCTGTATTTGCCTCCCTTTGGGAAGGGACATTTTAACTCCTTTGGAGCCCTCTGCCATCCCTCCATTTTAAGGCCAAACGTTTCTCTGTCTTGCTGGATGCTTTTGGCATCGACTGGGTTTGCGTAGGCCCCCACCCGCATTCTCGGCTGCAGTTGCTTAGTGAGTCAAAAATCTTAGTCAATTTTGACCTTATTGTCCAATGGCTGATGTTTGCTTTATTGTGCAAAGGTCTCATCATAACATTGAATTGTGTATTGAATTTCACATTTCAAGTCAATGCGAGTAAATCTGTACTGCGGTGGTCACAAAAAGGTGTTGGGTGAAAAAGCTAGCTCATCAAAAGGTTCAATTGTGTTCAATTGTGTAGAAAAACAGCGTCCTTCCTCTCAAATGCTGATATAGCAATGTTTGTGGCTGTTGTGTTATCTAAAACGATCTGAAACATCAAAAACACCACAAGAGAGAGTATGTCATGCTGAGAAGTCGGTTAACAAAGTACAAAAGAGCAGAGATTGTGAAACAGCAGAAAGCCAGGATGTCCCAGTGCTGCAGTCATCATCGGATGCATTATTAATACACGCCCTACCTAATTTCCACTAATCTGGCTTGAATTAGCCAGGTACACAAGGGGGTAGATGTGTTGAACTGAGGAGCTGTCCCATAAATTGCAATGCTAATGACGTGGCTGAAAAGGCCTTTTGCCTGATAAAGGCAGATTTTAATAGAGATATTTCACAGGGAATCATTTATCAGTCCATGACAGGCAGCCACCAATTCTTTTTCCCCTCGCCAACATAAACTACACAGACACAAAGCACCTTGATGGGCATGGGCCATGTCAGTGCTTGATCCACAATGATACAAGTCTATCTGCCACAGCAGATTAGCACAACTCGGTTGCTGTGAAAGGAGGGAGACAAAATTGGTGGGGAAAAAGACAGCCCGCATTTACATCAAGATGGATGCAAGCTAATTTTTGGCACTAGTGAACCGTCACTGTGGGCAGTCATGGAAAAAAAAGGCAGAGATATTTAATTTTTTTAATTTTAGAATTCTGACATACACTAGATCACTGATAAGACCTGGCAGTACAAATTATATGGCTGTAGCAGAACACATGGAGGTACTCAGGCATTGGTTACACAACAGTCCACTAATACCTGTTGGCTAAGAGTCCTCCAAAATGTAATTTTATGTTATTGATGTAGTTACTCACTAGGTTGCTATTGTACCACCATACAAGCAGTACTGCTCTGCTGACTTCCATTTTGTAGTTTGACACACTGTTTCCACTTCAATAGCCACACCTGTTCAAGACTTTTTTTTGTTGGTGTATTCAAATATGTTGGGTAGGGATGTCACGATATGATATCATATGAACCTCACAATACAACGATTATCACAATATTGTGGAGTGGTTGGCGTTAAATATAAAAAGCTCACGATACTGTAAAAAAACTCAAAAATCACAATATTCTGTTTTTTGTACATAATAACCGCACTCACAAAGAAATAGGCAATATTGTGACATGCCTAATTTTGGTTCGTAATCAAAAAGTTGAATACATGAATACACCAGCAATCGCTTTACTTGCCAATGCTGTCTGGTGGCAGAGGTTGTTGACCATAGCGTGAATATATTTTAGCAAGATGTTGTACCGCTCATACCTCATATCATTCTTGTCATCCTCTGAAGTCACGTGATCCAGCAAATGTCTGCTTTGGTTTTAGTAATTGGTATCATAATTGTGGCACTCACAAATGTAAGGGCGCAACAGCAATTTCAGGGGTTATGTGTTTGTCCATCCATCCATCCACCCATTCATCCATCTCTAAACCATTTATCCTTTGAAGGGCCATGGGGGAGCTGCAGTTTGTCCCAGCTGACAGTAGGTGAGAGATGGGGAACATTGTAGGCAAATCGCCAGTCAATTGCACAGCTGATAGAGGCAACCAAACACACACATGGGCACACACACACACACACACACACACGACACAGAGGCCCCAGCTGGGACACAGGTCTGATCGTCTTGCTATAGCTGACAATCACTACAAGGATGTCAAAACAGATACACAAAGAAAGGGTTGGCAAAATTACTAGATTAAGGCAAATCTAAAATTGGTAGGAGAATATGAATCCAACATGACTGACCTGTGACATGGAATACTTGGAAGGGGCAAAGATCGCATTAAAGTCATCTTTGAGTGTAGACTTTGAAACATGCGTCTTCATCATGCCTTGGGACGTCTTTGTTGTCCATGCTGTGACCTCATCTTACCAGAGCAGTCACATTGTCCTTTGTTCACCTCATCTGTCTGTCTAATAATACTGCTCCCAGGGGACATGGCTACCCTGTGTCGTTTTTTTCCTAATACACTTCCCCCACACCATCTATTCCTGGAAGTCGGGATTTAATGAAGAGTTGGGGCGCCATCATTGACCTCTCTTCCTACCAGAATCGTCTCTTTGTTACTTTGTTTAGCCCATGTTTGATTGATAAGCAAGGTGCGGTTCTGAAATATATTATGCTCAGAGTTTAATACCCTATCACAGAAGGAACGTCAAGTTTTTATGTCCAACAACATTATTAGATACTTAGCAAAGCTTATTGGCTAACTAAAAACATCCGCTACCCTGCTGTTTGTGTATCTGAAGCTAGCTGGGTGGTAAGTTTTATGTGTAACCTAATGGTGGAAGGGATTTGGCTATCCTGCTGTCAAGCTAATGCCCTGTAATTGGCCTTCTAATTCTGTGGGATAATGAGGCTGAGAACGGTGGCAAAGGCTATGCTGCTAGATTCGCCTTTAGCACTAGACTGTTAGTACGCATAGAGGTAATCACAGGATGGCAGGTAGAGACCCTTTTAATGAGACTGAAAAAGGATTTGCCCTCACTTTGTGCTGTCACAAAGCCGTTGCAGTGATAATTGTTCCTTAATTACCTGCACAGACTTGTGAGAGCGTTTGTCATGTAAGCCTTTGTTACTTTGGTACCAGCTACGCTAAAGTCACAACCAATGGTAATAAATTGTTTAACAATATGGTTTGAATTTACATATGCCTCATATAGTATATATAGTATTATTGTTTTACCTTATTAGGCATTTCGAGGGCAGAGATTCTTTATCGATACATTTTATAAAAAGTAATGAATTAGATACTGAATATTACTCCCTTTGTAAGGGAATGTTATATACAGCTACCGGTAATTATACTGTGCAAGTGGTGATATTGTGGCTGATCGGTCGATGTCGTTTCTGATGCATTGCAGTGTCTCAGGAAATTGTTTTTGACCAAGGTGAAAACCCATTCTGTGTGGGCTTTGCAGCATGTTTATGAAGTCCATCATTTAAATATTGATTAGATTACACGCCATGGGATCTTTGAAATCAGGAGAATAGGGCAGGTCTCCTCGTGTCTGTATACGTGATGATTCGGGATTGTGTGTGAGTGGATGTTTGTGTGTGTAATGCTCCTCCCGGCTAAGGATGAATAGAAATATCTTCCTGTGAAGTAATAACCCCGGGCTTAACCTCAGCACAGTGGCAGCATTTGTTTTTATTTATTTTATATCTGTCCTCCAGAAAGGGATTCACCATCCGTGCAGGACTATAAAGTGGAAATCAATGGCAGGCTTTAATTTGAAGCCCCAAGTAAAGATGTGATCATTGCTGTTTCTTGCCATGAAAGCATGCCATCTGGCTCCTTCCAGAAAGACTCTGGATACACGGTCTAGGCTTTTTTTTTCGGTAGGAAAGGGTCTACAACACTCACACAAAAAGTTAAACAATCACCTTGTATTGCGCTACAGAAATTAGTTGCATCCGGAAAAGTGTATCTCTTCAAACATCATTTTGTAGCACATCGAACACATATTCAATCTGCTAATTAGCATATATCCAGAGGTAGACACAAGACATTTAGATGAAAATTTGGAGTACAGAAGAGAAAACAAGTGCTGAAGAAGCAACAATTTAATGAACATCTAAACAACCATTTAGCATTAGCATTAGCATATATCCAGAGGAAGACACAAGACATATATAGATGACAATTTGGAGTACAGAAGAGAAAACAAGTGCTGAAGGAGCAACAATTTAATGGACATCTCAGCAGACAGTACAAGCAGATTATGTTAAAGTGCTCGACTGGTCCTGTTCAAAGTCTCAGGCTGATCATTTTGTCATTCTTTTGAATCTGTACGAACACAATCTAAATGCCTCCTTCACAATCTCATCTTTGTTTTGGAGTTTATCTTGTCAGATCTGGTCCTACAGACATTGACTCAATTAGAACATACTCTGCCTGTCTCGTGCTCTTGTCCAATTAAACACATGCAAGCGCTGCAATGAACCTGATTCATCTTGAGCGGACAGTGTTTTCATGCTGTTAAAAAGGTCTTTGGTAAATACTGTACGGCGAGTTTGGTCCTAGCTTGCTATTGTTACTGTCGAGGGACTCGCTTATCACTGCTTTTCATGTGCAGAAGTATCATATCGTGTTTGATGAAGCAATAATATTTTCTCTACTGCAGAAGGTTGTCAGGTTAAGCTCATTAGTTAATTATGAGGCATATCCACAGTTAGATGATCATGTTTCTCAAATGTTAATCACCATGACAGCTGAAACGGAGACAAGGCTCTATCATCATCATCGACTTCTGGCGCTTACCTTTAAAATAATCAGTGCATTATAATTATTATTAATGCATATTAGTTGTTACTTTACAAAGTGCATATTCATGAATTAATATTATTATTTGTCCGAGACATGGGGCCCTATTTTTGTGCCCAGCGCAAGTCTTGTACAAAGCGTTATCTAACTGTGCGCATGGGTGGAGTTATCTTTCTTTTGGTATTTTCCTAGACTCACACAATTGGAAGAGGGCATTTGCGCCGTTCTGCAACGGAACGCAGCCAACTCCCGTTGCACCACCTGCGCCACACCTACTTTTGGTCGCCAAATTGCCAGATGCGCCGGGGGCGTGCAATTGAATACCCCGGAACTCCTATCGAGGTGTAGCACATCTTGCCCCAGCACGAAAGTGATGCACTTGCTTTTACACACACAATAAATATGTTTCCGCGTTTTACGCTACTGATCGCTTGATAGTTGGAGACCCAACAGGCCGTCTGGTGTTTTACAACAGTATGCAACAATATTTATAATTGAATTAATGAATAGGCACCCACTCAGTCGTCAAGTATCATGCCGTCATTTATGTCATTTATCAAGCACAACTGTCACACTTAATCCACAAGTGATTATCTTAGCACTTACTCCGTGAGTGACCTTTTTCTCATTTTGTAGACTATATCATATAATTAAAGTTTTAAAAGGATTGATGAGCTCAATCTTGGCTGCCACACTTTCTACCCACTGTCAGATGATAGCTGGCCATCCTGCTGTTTCGGTTGCTCTCAGCGACATTATTACTGACTGACTGAATTTATGATGAGTCATTGCTACATTCAAATTGTGCCTACTGATTTTGCTTTTGAAACCATTATCTGCCCACACATTCAGTCTTAACATGTCTAAAGGGCAGAATACACAATTTCTAGTTTATTATGTGAAGTATTCATAGCCGCTGGTTTATTTGATCCTAAAACTCGGAGACACAGACATCAACAATTTAATGGCCTAATTTCACTTATTATGCTGCTCGTTGTAGTGTTTTTATGTTATTTTTATGGCTTGCCTTGTGTTTTCCATCTCATATTCGCGGTTCTTGCATATTTTTATTTTTTTTTCGAGCAGGTTTTCCAAATGTTTGATCAATTATAGATCAGTGATAACGTCAGGATTCATCAGTTCCAATACAAGTCTGAGCATTACCCGCTTGCTGTGCATGACAGTCTGCAGAAGATCAATCTCTTTAAGACAGTCAAACACCCCTTCAGGGCAGCTTCTGAACAAAGCTTCACTGTCTTTATCTCATTCGGCCACAAATGCAGACCATATTTTCAACCACTGTAAAATGTATTGAAAGGGACCATTTTTGATTTGATCTGTAATGAAAGCAGAGGTGGCGGGCTGAATGTTATCACACACTGTGAACAAAAGAGGTTGCGACTGCTGCAGTACGGCCTGGTCATTAATGCATGCTAATAAGAGAAGAGGACTCAAAGTGACTGGAGAGAAACGAGCCCGATTCGTGTTTTGATGCACGCCTGTATAAGCCTCATTACCCAACACTGTTATAAATAGTGTCTATGTGGATCAGTGCTTCTGAGCCATCATTTAATATCACACAGGACATGTTTTTGTAAAGGTATTAAGAGATTACCACGATGGAGCAGATCCACCCCACTTCCATTTATCCTTCACTAGTGACTCCTTGAAATAGTTTGATGAAAACAGAGGTGACAAAAACCTCCATTATCATTACAGTCATGTCTCTTGCTTTTGTCTGTGTCCTTGGTTGATGGATTTTATTTTTTTTAAACTTTGCAATTGTGACCTTTTTTTTCCAAATAAAGAAAAAAAGAACCCGATGAATGCTGTAAAATCAAGTTTATTTAGGATGGGATATATTTAAGAAAAATGGTATGTATAATGATAATGTTCTTTACATTTGATGATACATGGTTAGAAATGTCAACAATAATAAACACCACAAGCAGGGCTGAGTAATTTGACCTTAAAACGTGTAAAGAACAATTTCAGGCACGAAATATAACTTTATAATACATACCAAAATCGCTCCATTCACAGCATTGACTGAGCTTACTTAATGTACTGTAGCTTCACCTTGTTGTTAGTGCAAGCGATGCATATCAGCAGTGTTCAAAATGTGACTTTGATCTAACTAAGGTGATTATAAATACAAGAAAAAATTGTCCCAACAGGTAAGTGTAGTTCCATTGTAATTTTTTCTTCCCTCACAGTTCTTATAAAGAGTAGTTTTCAACATTTCGGGATGCATGACTAAAATAAAAAAAAAGCACTGGAGCGCTTCAGCGTCCATGACGTCAGACACTGCGAGGTTAATGCAGCGTCACGTCATCTCTTAGGAGACACAACACATTAGGATGATTCATGAGACAGCTGGAGGTCAGCCAAATGGAGAGTCAAAAAAAAAAACCAAATTCAGGCGATGCAGAACTACTCTGAAATTAAATTAACACGCTGAAATGTTCTGTCATTATTTCATATGGAATCAAAAATCCAAAGGTATTATGTATATATATATATATATATATGTGTATATGTATATATATATGTGTGTGTGTATATGTATATATATGTGTGTATATGTATACAGTGGTACCTCTACTTACGAAATTAATTGGTTCTGGAAGAAATTTCTTCAGTAGAAAATTAGTAGTGGAGACGTGTTTTCCATGTAAATGCCCTAATCCGTTCCAAGCCCCGCAATATTCAGACGTAAATGTTTTATAAAGCATAAAAATGCATCAAAACGTAACAAATACATGTTCACAATTAGATTATTGCGCAATAAATGAGAGTTGTGCATAATGTGAAAAACAAAGAATAGAGTAAAGAATAAAAATTATGGTCGTTTACCTTTTAATTGCTGTCCTCATCGCTTTTTGCCCTCTTTGGTTCATGTTCTTTCTCAGAAGTGGATTTTTCCTGCCGTTTTGTAAAGAACTGATTTAATAACGTGGCGACTGTCGATATACTACGGTCATATTCTTTAGCGAGATCAAACAAACGCTGGTACGACTGCATATGTACATATATGTAGAGGTACGACTGCATATGTACATATATATATATGTATATTTGTGTATGTGTATATATATATATATATATATATATATATATATATATATATATATATATATATATATATATATTTATTTATATTTTGTTGAATCAACAACCTCTGAATGTTTTCATGCGGCAGCTCTGGAATGCTGGCAAATTAGAACACCGTGCCAGTCAATGCAAATGGGCGGAATTAAAGTCAGCCAAGCAAGATTGTTATGGTCTGTTAAATTCCATGATTTATTTGATTGCTGTTTTTCCCATCCTACCCTCGACCCACTAATAGAAGTGGGACATTAAAGCTAATCTTCCATGTACAACAGTCAAACCCCATGTGTGTTTTCTTTTTGTATCATATTTAAGTACAGGAATTATTGTGGTAGATTTAATGATGTACCAAAGGAACTAATTTTATTTTTTTTCTTGGGACAGTAGCTCATCTATAAGGACTTTGGATGTAAAAGGCAAGTAGTTTAGCTAGTCTGCTTCCTGCTGTGGAGGTGCCCTTGAGCAAGTCACTGCTTTTAATGAAATGGCATTTCCTGTTGCTTATGTGTTTGATTACATCATATTCACTATGTCAGAAGCATTAAAACGTCTCAAAATTAAAGAGGGAATTAAATATTTGACCCTTTGAGGGAGTTTAATGTTGATTAAACCTTATTCAACATTAAACCTTAGTGAAAAAAAATTCGATGTATGATTTTCATTATTTTTCAACTGAGTTGTGTAGTACAATGGACTTTTTTTGCAGTGTGTGGAATTGGATATTCCCTGATGTAATCCTTCCTACTAAGGCGTCCTGGAAAAGAGGCTTTATTATGTAGTAGGTCATTATGACACTCTCACCACGATACTGTATTTCTGTAATCCATCACAAGCCTTACCCTATTTGTAACCCCCAATGATACTGATTAATCGAAAATCGAAATGATTAAATTCATCTAGAAAATGTCTTGAAACGTTTTTTCATTCCAGATACATAGCACATTTTGAATGTGTTGATCAAATTATGCCTTTGCGCAAAACATCCTTGCGTATTGCGTTCGCGGATGGCACAGAACCACAATAGTGCGCAAAGACAAGCATGTTATCAATCTTTTTAAAAATCGAATCGAATCAAAAATCGGGAACTGAAAATCGAATCGTGGCTTGAGTGAATCGTTACATCCGTACTGAATATAGTACATTAGTTGAGCGTACATTTGAAGCTGTGCTACTTTTTTTTCCTACCGAAAGAAAAGAGAGAGGGGCTTTAACACTTAATTCATTGACTGAAATCGACGAGTATGTTGTCAATTACGTTTTTCAATGGGGAAGGGCAGAGGGAGGGTCTGATGCTGCTCCACTGTAACTTTCAAGTTTGGAAACAACTTTACTGATGTACAACCACCTATAGATGGCAGCGATGTACCATCCAGTATGAGATCAGCGCAGTTTCCGAGTCCACCGGGAGAAATGGCTGCATTTTGTTAAACCTACTTTTGTTCTACTGTCGATTATAAAAGAACGGAAAAAGGCAGAATGAAACCGTTTTTTAAATGTTTTATTTCTAATTCGAGAAAAATGTTGACTGCAACGTTTACCTAATCTTTTCATTCACTCAAACCTTTTTTGGTTGTAATGTTCAGAGTGGATCATGGTGTGGCTTTATTATTCCCGATGTTAAATTGTGCAGCCAGGGAACGTGTGCTCATTTGAATCATTTTCACACAACTTCCTCACATATGCATGCGCTCACTTTCTCACCTGCCGTCTGATATCGCACATCCTTCCTTCCGTACCTTAATGAGCAAGCTCATTATGGACAAACAAGCCGATGCTCCTCAGAATACGCAACAAGGGTGGCTCCATTTTGTAGCTAAGTGTGGAAGCGCCGGCTGAATATTTTATTGATTCTGCAGGTCTGTTGATCTGTCTTGTTTACTTGTGTCATTAATGTTGTGTGTGTTAAACAAAGCTCACTGTCTAAAGTGTTCATCAAGTTGTACATTCATATTAAATATGGACTAAGCATGGTGTCTGTCAGTGTAGACATAACCCACATCCTTTTAGGTTCCTTGAAAAGGCTTTGTTGTTGTCATCAGTCATGTGTCTTTTGAAAATATGCCGAACCTTTTGAAACGGGTATCGCAAGCAGTATTCCAATCTACCACATGCCCGCAACACAACTACCAGTTTTTCATTAGTTTGTTGTGACAGGATTCTTTTTAGGAATTCCACAACTTGGATTTGTGCGTACGTACAGAGGTCAAGCAATAGTAGTCATGTTACTGAAAGTAAAATCATTTGGGAATTAACAAGCGAGGAGAAATCATGCCGTGGCATTGATGGAGTTGAAGTGACTCATAAAATTCACACTTTTTTTGTTTTTGTTTTGCTCTGCCTTTTCCGAGGTTTGCGAGAGGCTTGGTCTCGTTTACTAATGACGGTTGTATGTCTAATATAATTCATTGCAGCACTTATCTGACCAGACAAAATGCAGCTTGACGAATTACATTAGGTACACCGTCTTGGCTCTGGATGGCGCCTGGGAAATGGATCAAGATTATGTGACTGTGGAACAAAACAGACACGTACACACTCAGCCCCATGTCAATATCCGAACTTTTGGAATATACAGTGTGGAAGTAACATATTAGGAGCTTTGAGATTTTGTTCAAGCTGTTGAGCTCAATCTCGTGAGTCATGCACATTGTTTAAATAATCAGCGAGTGTCTACAGTGTTGTGTGTGGTGTGTAATTAGCCTCTATATAAACATAAATACATGCTTCTGCTTCGTAGCAATGCTGCTAATTAAAATAAAGCATTTGTGGTATAAAATGTACCCTAATATGTATTTTATTTGTATTTTCATTTAAATTCATGGAGCTACTTAATTTGTGGCCCGATGGATAGAATGGTTTTAATACTTATTTTGCAAGGGAAAAGTATCTTAGATAAAATATGAAATGTATGTACAGTATAGTACTGTGTAAATGGCAGTTTCCTATAGGGATTCTTCCCAGTCAAAGCTTCTGACACCGGAAAATAAAAGGCTCTTTGGAGTCTAGTGAATACTGATAAGAGGAAATGGATCAGCACAGGAGCCTATAGCTAGTGATACAACATCCATCACTCTATCGTACGGACTACTAATATGTCAGTAATTTATACTGACTTGGCAATCAGTAGAAATAAACAAAACATTCCTTACATCAACACATAGAGCCTGAGCTGCACACATTTTTTTTTTAAAACATGAAATCAATGTTATAATATAGATGAAGTACACACACAAGACTGTAACTTGAACTCCACAAAGGCTGGTAATGATGTATTCATGTGTTTCGTTGTTGTGTATTGTCTTTTCTTTTTTTCTCATATCCATTTCAATGTGTTGCTTTGTGTTTTGGGATTCACAGGTTCTGATGTCTTTAGGCTGCTGCAGCTCATTCAGCTCAGTCAACCATAAGTAAAAACTGCAAAGCAGTATTGTCCCCCCTGTGCATTGCTTGAGGCGTGCCTGAAAGGCACCTGTGTATGGGTGTGTGTGTGTGCGTGTGTGTGGGTGTGTGCGTGTGTGTGTGGGGCTAAGTGGATCATGGTGCAGTTTGTTTGCACACGAGGTCATTTGCTCTCTTTTAAGAGTGAATTGAGCTAATCATGTTGACATTATGGCAACGCAAATATTTGGTAACTCCTGTGTGAAAACCCCTTCCAGACACTTCAAACGAAGTTAATGATTCACGTTTTGTTTTTTTGCTCATGAATAAGCCATATGAGTTGGCAAAAAACGACTCAATATTTCTGAGAGCCTTAATAAAGGCTTATATAATATTAGACTTTGTCTAACTTGATTTTAACACAACACACACAAAGCACATGTGTCATTAAATTTGCTGCAAAAATCTGTTTGCTTTTAGACAAAACAATAATCTGGCCTGTAATAAAATGTTTAAAAAAAAAGAAAAAAATGACTGTCAAGGTCAAGGTCGTACGATTCCAAAGCCGATCTTAAATTTTAGGAAAAATGTCTCAGAAGATACAAAAAACTTGGGAGTTTGAACCTCTTTCTCTTAGTGTCACGAATGTCCTGTTACAGCACGTGAGGGTCATAGTGTCACAAATCCCTTCCGCATGATGTTTTTGTCATTAAGGTTGCGACTATTTCAAAGAAATTAATTACCTAACACCTATTGTCCAGATGATTTTCACTGACGTACTCAACTGAGATCAATCTAAAATAAACTACCACTCATAGATTGACAGATAACACAACGAAAAATGGAATACTTATTGAAAAAGCTTCTTTTCAACACCATCATTACTGCTACCCAGAGGAACCGCGTTGTTACTCGACTTGAATTCGGATGCCATCCTGTTGAGCTGCCAACGACTGCTCGCCACCTTCCTGCTGATGTCGACACACACGGGTGCAAGGTGTAACATGCCCGGGGCTAATACTGCCATCCACTCATATAAATGGCAGCCTATGCACCCTGACAGCTTCCAACTCATATTTGAGATGACCCAAAGCAGCACTTTGATGACGGGCTTCAATATTCTTGGCCATACAAAGCGCTGACATTTTCTGCAAAAGCATTCAGACACCACCCCCAATCAATTCATACAAACACACTCCTCCAAAAGTATCGGAACGATGCCTTTATTTTTGTTATCGACTAAAACCATTTGGCATTGGCATCGAAATATGAAACGAGATGAACATTTCAGGTGTTTATTTCTGGGTAGTTTGAAGTTTGTTCTCATAGACTCCCTCCGCCCAACACAGGCCTCTCGCTCATACATAAAACCTCCCTCCACTCTATGAGGAAATATGGTTACACACATTGTTATTCCCTGATCTGCTCTTGGTTGTACTTGTGTTCAAGGACAAGGCATCAAGGGACACGGATGTTTCTGTCTGGCTGTTTATACAGTAGGTTGGAGGAACACTGCTGCTAAGTACCTATGGGTATAACCTGTTTGCCGTAAAGATAGATAAACTATATGATGCCAACTGACTCCCTTTGTTTGTAATTGCCACCGAAATCCACTTCAGGTCTGTTCTGGATACACTTTGTGGATGTCTCTATGTAGCACAGGAGCACATTGCAGTCAATGCGGTGGGATATTTTGTCACGCTCTAATTAACATTGTATAGTATTGAATGGATTGTTTGCAGTTTGTGGTGTATCTCCATGGCTGAGCGCTCGTAAGACTCCTCTTCTTGTTAGGCCTCTGGACTGTTGTGGCGTCTGCAGGATCAGATAAGACTCCGTTCTCTCATCCATTGTGATTGGCAGTGAAGAGAAAGCCGACCTATCAAAGGCATCTCTGGGCCACTCCTTTCTCTTATCCAAATGAAAAAGTGGCCACGCAATAAATACGATACAGCGTTGCTTCTATCAGCAAAGTCATCCGTAACTTTTCTCATCTAAAACGTTATCTTCTGCTCAATCGTTAAACTCAACGTCTATCAGTCGTGACTTGATATCTTAGTTGCAGACCTACTGGATTGAGTCATTAACCTTTGATGGTTAATTCACTCTCAAGTTTCTTCGTACTGTACAGCGATCAAGAATTGTTGTTTGAAGGGGCATCCAAATGGGTTCCCTGTTTCCTCCAATCCGCATATTTTTTCATACGTTCATCACTGTTACGACTGTTCTCCCAAGGGAAATAAAATGAGACATTGTTTGGCTAGAGATGGTTGTGTCCTAATTAAGTGCTGTCGAGCGGAAGTGATGGGCGCAGCTCTGCTGCGTCTTAGTTTGATGCCGAGCCAGCAGTCTGCACGAGATCACATTAGTCCTCAGGGAATTGGCCTGTCTTGCCATCCCCCATGGAGCCGCCTGAATAAGGGGCGCACCGAGGTACATGGAGAAGAGACATCGAGATGGACATGGACCAGACAACCCCTCAGGCTGTTTGGGTCGCATGCCACCTACGCACATCATAGAGCACTGACCCACACGTGAGATGGCTTGAAGTTTCCAGATGGTTTTTGGTTTTTAATGCACTGCGCGTGTAGTTTGGCAAAACAATGATCTAGAAGTAATTTCTGAATGTTTTGTTCTGAACGTCGTGCCTGCTTTTTAATTGCAGCTCGAAAGTGATGGCTAAGACACCATAGGCTTGGTCAAAGTAGATGCCCAGGCAGAAAGATTTACTTTTCTTGCAGATCTTGCAAATCAATTTAGCCAATCTTCAACCTGACCAAATTAAAGATGGATGGTGGACCAATTTGATGATAAGACATGGACAACTATGGACTTAACTTCATTTGAGGAAAATATGGATTCCACTTATCTCTAACTCAGGACAAATCACCATTCAATCACAAGTCTGACACGTTAGCCTTTTTCTGTGTGCCAATTCTAAATCCAATTTTTGTCATATCCACATTCAATCTGTCTTGACTTAATGAAGTCTGATGTTGTTTTTATATCAAGCATTATTGACTACTTAATTACACCTTCTTCGTTACCATAGCGACTCGTGAGGACGGATCAGTATCGAGCACCGATGTGTGGATGCGGCAAATCTGATCTGGTCATTTGCGAACGACACAGTCAATATGCAAGTTCTGATTTGACCAAAAATGGAATTTGCCAGTAGTCTGATCAAGAGCAAGAAGACAACCATTCATACTCACATCTCCAGCCAATGTCGAATCTTTAGTTAACCTAGCATGCATGCCTTTGACAGTGGGAGGAATCATGGGTACCAAACAAATGCCATACAGAGATCGTAATCCAGACACTTCTTGCTGTGATGGAGAAATGCTAACCATTGGAGCGCAGTGCTGCCAGTTCAACTCCGGGCAGATACAATCTAACACTTTTATTAGAAATTGAATGTCTTTTCCTTCTCTGAAATGGAGTATTTTCCTGAATGATATATTGTATTGAGGTGGACGCTCAGTTGTTTGAATGGGCCTTGGGTATATTACTTTTGCAATTGCTTCCTTTGCCAATGTTGAAAGCTGATCTGACATTGTGGACACCAACTGATGTTTTTTTTCTGATATTCACTCTTTCGGAGGTACAGCTCAGGATTACTGAATTGCATTTTAGACTGAATTCATTGATATTATTCAGGGAAGGGATTTCCTGGCAGCAGCTTCAGGATGAAAATAATCCTCCCCCTTTTCATTTTGTTGGACGGACATTTACATTGTAATAATGGACCAGCCATATTGTAAGAACACTTGGTGTTTGACAGTGGATTATTTTGTTGATGATAAAAAAGATGCACAGTGGACCCGGAAAGGGAAAAGTTTTTGGGTCATTACTGTCTGCCCACTGCACCACCTCAAATGAATGTGCATTCACTTCCCTCTTCTTTTCACCTCTACTCCGTTTGATCAATTTGATCTTTTCAAATAGAAATATCTCTCGATGTTTTTTGTGGGCAAACTCCATTCCACAGGTGACGAATTCTGTGTACTTTTGATTAATTTTTAATGGCGGGTCCTTCAGGCATTACACTGGTGAGCCCTCCTTTTAGTCTCACGTCGCGCTTGCCTCCGAGGCCAACGCTCCCCTATGGCTGAGGGTAAATGGTATGAAGTTGAGGTCGTCTTTTCATTAAGCACGCCTCCGTGACTGCTAAAGCTGCAGTCACTATTTTGAGGGCATGAGTTAAGCGTTTTGTGCGTCTGCAGCTGCAGGCTGTAATGGATGTGGTTGTTCCCCACCGTAGCACGCAGCCCAAAAATCATCATCGTAATGCATTAAAAAAATGTAACATCTTCGAAGATATTAAGCAAAGCCAAATGATCATTCTTTCAGTTGGCAAATTCCTTAAAATGGTTTACATATGGGAATATGTGCAATTAAACAGATATTTGTTCTTGGATATGTTGCTAATATGGTATACATCATATAATGATGTTTGAGCTGTATACATTTTACCAGAGGCAGATTAGACTTGATTTATTGTAGTTCCTCTTTTGATTAGCAGTGTTTAAAATGCCATTGTCTTCCTCACTGGCACAGATGTCTCTTTTTTCACTGCAATTTGGCACCTTAGTGGGAATGCCAACTGGTACAGCTGGCATCAGTGCACTGACAGTATAGAAAGTCAGTGCCGGAGCCGCATGCGCACAATGCTGCGCTTTCTCTGCGAATGCTCCGAAAGGAATACACAAGCACACAAAAGCACTGTGTTGATGAGCAGTAGTAGTCGAGGGAATGGGGAATCTCTCCAGCTGTTACAAAGCCATGTTTGCCATTGCTTGTGTATGCGTGTCTGCCAAGCTTGCAGACGGTGGCTTGCACTAATTCAGAGCGGTGCAATGTTGGAACTGAGAATTTGCCTTTGGGTTGGCTACCGGGGTATGTTTCCTCAGGAAGAGGCCGGGCTGCCAAATATGTCCGGCTCCTCCAAGACTCTCCACTCACACCACAGTTAAAGCGCTCTTAAGAGTCGCAACAAGCCCCAGTTGCATTGTCTGATGTGTGTTTGCTTGAAAGAGTGCTTCCAGGAACAACTGTCATTGTAAAGCCTTGTATGTTGTGTTGTCGACGTTAGTGTACAAAAACAATGCCTGAATATATAATAAATGACAATCCTACGCAATTATTTTTTGTACCCTTGCAATGCATTTGATTGGTCTTCTTTCCCCCAAAATGGTCTATGGGAAATTATTAAGGAAAATAGCATGTAAAAACAGAGGTATGGTCGGTCACTCCCGAGCATTGAGATTGTAAAGTATCTCTACCTATTTACAAATATACTGTACATAAGGACAAAATTGTCGGGACCCTTCCATGAAATAAGGAAAAATATTTTCTCTGAAAGTCTCACTGCTGTTAGTGTGAAAATCTGACTTAAATTGGCAGTGAGGGTGACATATATCACTATATATATATATATATATATATATATATATATATATATATATATATCACTAAAGTGACATATTTATTTACACATCACTGAATCCGCTAAGCTCTGCTGCCAGCCTACCTTTAAGGCACTTGTCAGTAACCAGTGAAAGTCACATGACTTGACTAAGTTTGCCAAAATCAAGTGCCAATGGACGAACACATCTTTTGCTTTTTTTCTGTATTGGTACATGGTACATTGATAACATTAATCTCTCCCCTTAATGATTCCCAAAGTCCACATGATTATAAAGCCCCCACCAGTGCTCAACTGTCCTCCTATTAAAACACAAACTTTCAGTCCTGTGATGGGACTGCCCGGGGCAGTTGGCTGTACACTCTGGGTTTCTCAAAGGACCAGAAATGTCACAGAGAAAAAAAAAACAGCCGCCATTTCTCCCTTGGCGATTTCACTGCAGATTTTCAACATTCTGCAAGCTCCAGGAAGCATTGAAAGGAGGGGCCTCTCGCATAGAAATCCGACTGCCGAAATCTGTCGGATGGTGTGCATTTGACAAGTCTCATTTACCCAATCAGGAATCGATACCTTCCATTATCAAAAGGTGATTTAAAAAAATCAACAGGTATAGCTTAGCCATTGAGTGAGGCAATGAAATGAAACGATTAAACGCGATCATAATGTTTGTTGGAACGTAGAATGGATAAAAGTAACTTGTAGTCAAGCAATCCCATGTTTCAGTTGTTCAGGGTTCCTCAAGCGCGTCCCTCCTTCTTCTTCTCCCTCTCAGGTACATTTAAGTTAATGTACCATTTAATGAAAAGTGAGGTAGAAGATGTGCCTCATCATCATGTCCTTGACCATAGCAGATATGTGTGTCATTGAAACAACCTCATTACTTCCATCAGTAGTCAATGAAGGGAATTATGAATGAACCATCTCGACCAAAAATGTCCCCAGTGGTGCAAATATGGCACCTTTGACTGAAAAACATTTAGATAACCCAATTTAATTTTTTTTTATGAAGAATTATAGTTTCCTATGCCTGTATGACAGCTACTCTGGCACAAAAGCAGAGTAAATCACATTATTGTAATAGTGCTCCCTGCTTTTCAGGCTTGTTCGATCCTTCAGACTAAAACTGAACAAATTACCTTCGATCCCTCTGAGGTGCACGTGTGTATGCCGCTGTTCCAGAATGCCAAATCACTTCTCATAAATGCTAAAGGTGTTCAAATACTCACGGCACTAGAAAAAGAAAAATGGAGCAAGAAAAGTCGCGAGGGAGAAACAAAACTGCACAAAACACCGGGCACAACATTGAATCAAAACCACAGAATGATGTCATTTATATAATATGCCATTCGCAATCATTTGTTAGAATTTTTTGCTGTTGTATTTTTTTCACTGAGGACACAGTCGGACGACTTTTTTTTTTTCCATTCACCTTTTGTGTTTTGGCAAGGAAAGCGAACAAAGCTACCCACGTGCAAGTGGTCAAAGGCTCGAATCCAACTCGAAAGGAGATATTTGTTTGGTTGGCCTGAGCTGTACATGTAGCGCAAGCGTGCAAAATCCACAGTGAACTGATATCGTCTTAATTTTCAATATTAATATCTTGAATGTTCATATTTAGAAAACGATACAATAACGATATATCGCCCAGCCCAAATCTATTGCATGATTCATTGACTGATTCAAGTTGGCACTTTTTTTTTTTTAAACAAAACACACTCTTGCTTTGCAATTTCCATTAGAAATCAGACTCTTGCTCATTACCGAAAGTGCATTTACGCTGAACGAGGGACGGCTGACTCCCGAAGCTGCTCCTGTCACGTATATTACTAAGACGCCTCCTTTTTTTATACCTCTTGCATTATTCATCGCTGAGTGACTGGCTTCGTCACAATCTTGGTGACCTTGGTCCTCCACTCTGCAGCTGTAATGGTCTGGTGTAAAAAAAACAAAATGTTCAATCAGATTTCTATTTTTGAGTGTGATGGACCACATTTTGCTTAAAACGTGTTCCCTTTTTATACTTTACCAGCAAGTACTAAGAGGTTCTATTAATAACTATTTCTAGTTTGTAGCCAGGTAGGATTCCAAGCATGCTACGCTTTATATTAGAAATGAGACGTAAACCACTGCTGGTTGAGTAGACATTGCAACAGACAGTCTTACTGGATAATGTCTCTTTCTGTCTTTCTTTCTTTCTTAAAACGGAAGTCAGCCCAAACATATTTTTTTCAAGAATATGTTCTATACGGGCCCACTAGTTGAAACACGGCATTCTGATTGATATTGCGTTTGTGGAATATGAGTTAAGCAGCAAAATCCACCCCTTTTTAGCCATCTCAGGGGGCAGCCATTTTGTCACTTCTGTCGGCTGAAAATGACATCACAACTGCTCAGGCTTCGGAAAACAGGTCAGCCGTGAGTCGTCGTTACCTGAGCCCTGAGCAATTGTGATGTCATTTACAGTCACGCAGAAGTGACAAAATGGCCGCCCGGAGAGGGCTCAAAACGAGGGGGATTAACTCAGATTCTCCAAACGCAATATTTATCAGAATGAATTGTTTCAACTAGTGGGCCTGCGTAGAACATATTCTTGAAAAAAATGTGTTTGGGTTGACTTCCACTTTTACCTTTATATTTTTGTCCCTATCCGTCGTACGGTTTGGAAAACATCTCCGAGGGTACTCTCCACATTCTGTCGATTTGTCGGCAAACAACTGTCACTATTCCCGTGCGCCATTTAGAACAAGCCTGCTGTCAAACAAGATCACTCCTCAAAATCTAGCCAGATTCCAATGACAAAGAACTGTCTGCTTTCATTGTTGTCCTTTGTTTATTGTGCCATGATCATCATCTTAAATTCAGTGTGGGTTTCATTATGTTGCATTGCTGTAATATAACACAATTTATGTGCTGACAGGTCTTTTGCTATCCGACGTAAACAAGAACAGAAACACCAGGCACAGTTCCAAGCCACAATTTCAATTCACAGTCGAGTAGTAATGTATCACATTCCTGACCTATGCGGTTTATATCATTCCACTGTGTCCGGGTCTTGTTTTATTGGATGTTTAATATAGACCCACAAGTGTTTCTTAGCCTTTTAGTTCTTTGCTAAAGGCTAGCGTCAGGATAGTCTAGCAGCCTTGTAGTGAGATTACATCATCATGGCTTCCAAGCAGTAATGATATCCATATTTGATGGCAGAACTACATCACGTTCAGCCATTCATTTATTTTTTACCTGTCCCACGCACGCAATCAACAGTAGGTGCATAAAATATACATGCATGCTCGGTTTGATGTGGGCTATGTGTGGACATTGAATGAAAAGACCGGTGATCGCCTTTGATCCAAGTAGCCCCCAACCCCCCATGGATGACAACACTGCTTGTCAGATTCATCCACATCCTCTGGATTTAAGGTTATTGGGAGTGTCATTGTCTCTTTTTGTTTGAGCCCAGGAGGGTGTGAGGGCTTGTTGGTTTGCACACACGCACACTGAGTCTTTATGCGGCCATGTCGTTTCCTTGTATAGATGCACTTCATTGACCGAGCAACCGTGGTTGTCGCAAAAATGTTAAGCTCGCATGCTGGGTTATGGTCGCTGTCCTCTCTACGTGATGTTGTTGTGATTCGGGTCAAAGTTTCAACTAATAGTTATTGTGTACTGAAAAGGGATGAGTCATGTCGCAAATAATGCAAGCAGCTGCCATAGAAAATTGTTCAGTGCGTGAGGGCGACCCTTCATTCGGGTTATTGTGCTCAGAATGCTGCTTGATTTATTTTTTTCATGACTTAGAGAGATTCTGATTGCTTCAATATCGGAGCGCAGGTGTTCTCATTTGCCAACATATAATGGACGACAACTTTGCAAATATGTGCACCATCCTACAAGATACACTCAGGAATATATCCAAGTTACAAAGCCGCATTCTAACTTGGGGTGGGTGGATCCTTTATTTTTTCCCCTGTGGTGACAGGGTACAGATGTTCTTCTATTATTGAGTGTTGCAAACCTCTTTATTGCTCTTAAAATGGCCGTATCTTGGGAGAATGGCTTTAAAGTAGGAATTGTGTTGCCGTCGCCTTTCTTGTGCCATTGAGTAGAATTGACTAGATGGAAAAGAGCATGGTTTAGACATTAAGCTCGAAAGGTGGCAACTAAATGGATTTCTCCAGTACGAAGCTCATTTAACTCCGTATGTGCGGAGAGCCTGCTTTTCTGTTTTCAGTCATATCTAATCAAGCAATATTGTTCTACTTTCATCTGTGAAGGCATGATACATTTTTTTAAGTGTTTTCAAAACCTTAAGTTCATTCAAAGGACAGAATGAAAGCAACGTATTCACCTGAGATTCATCGGATTGCCCTGCAGCATCTTCACGTGTGAGCTTATGAATTTGAAGCAAAATATATGCATTTCTGAGGTTTTAGCCCCAGTTTGAAGCTTGACGTTATCCCGGAACCCGTTCTCATGATAATTTAATGGGCTTGTGCAAAATATTGGGGGTCTTAGACGGCGGGGATACGGTACAGTGCAATCTATGAGACCGGATTTCCTTCTAAAACTACTTGAGAAGATGAATGCTGCCAGTCTTATCCGTTTAGTTGCTCATAAACATTTCTCATGAGAAACATCACTGTGGGACGTGAAGGGTATTAGCAAACAACCAAAGTGTTCACCGCTGTGTGTTTCAAGTTTAAACAGACAGTTGTGACATTATTTGTTGTTTTGCAATAATGAGATACATTTAAATAAAGCGTTTGCCAATCTCTCAGTTTGACTACCTACCTGTCAGAATGCAATGAACACGTTTGTCATTGGCATTTGAGGCAAGGATACCATGTCTATGGAATTAACATTATGGATTCCTTCTTCGATCTGTGGAACTCTCTTGAAGTATTGATGTGGATCCACTCAGTCTTCTCTGTCTCTCCATGATTTTTTTTGGCTGCTGTGCCAAAAAAAAAAATATATATATATATTTCAACTCCTAGTTTCTGTCTAAGACGTCCTCTGCCAGTCTCCTGCATGCTGCCCCTTGGTGAGATGTGGTGCGCTGAGCTCCATAATGAGCCTCTGTCTGTTCAAGTTGACACAGAGAGCTGTTTGAGGCTGTGATGTGCCACTGGTGTAGGGCTTGGCTCTCCCTACAGACGTCTGGGTGCAGAATAGAGGCATTCCTTGCTCAAAATATAACCGACTGCTGTGGGGGATGGAAGAGGTTCTGACCTCCTTCAATGAAGTCCTGTTGCCTGGACATCACACGTGTTTTTTCCTTTATGTCTCTACCCCCAACATGGGTAGCAAAATGAAAATTCCTAAGGGTACATTAGGTTGGTATGCATGTGTCTGTCGGCAAATACATGTCCATTGCAGTTTTTTTTTTTGGGAACACAATCATATTTTATGTTTTTATAACAGTACCTAAAATACAACATTGGCCAGCTATGGTAACTAAAGTTGAGTTGAGTTATGATTGTTTTCATTTGTCTGTTGAAATGTAATTGCACGTTAACAGTTCCCAACCATAAAAGCACATAGTGTACAGATAATTGACAGGCAAGCTGTTGGAAATCTCTCTCGTATTTTTGCAAATGTGCACTCATGCTGACATACGGTCACAGAGTGGGGATTGAGAACAAACGCATGCACACAAGTGAAAAGAGCCGGAATACAATTGTATTAAACATTTGTTATAGCAATTGGCCGCTAAGTGCCTATTGTCAAAATGAACTGAGCTGAGTTGATAGCAATTTAAGTAGTATTATTCTGTATTCTATCATTGGCTACCTTTTAGAAATATTCTGTCTTTTCAATATATTTAGCTACAACAAAACTACAAAACGCCATCGTCCTCCTCAGTAACATGCTGGCAGCGTCAGAGATATTCAGCCTCATGACAGAGAATTATTCACCAGCAAAAAGGCACAGTTGTAGCCACCTAACTTCAAGCCTTGGTCCAATCAGCATGCATTATTCTTTTTTTTTTTTTTTTCTCCGTCTGTTCACTCTTTTGAGCGCAGTGGTGGCATAGCCCGGAGAGCCTCGCCGCCTACCACATCACATATACGGGCCACACGTTTGCCTTGATCTCATTCTCACTTGTTTCCATGCATGCTGTTAACAGTGTTTTTTCAAGTCAGGGACTGTGAAAACAGTTAGTGGAGAAGACTAAAGCGGGAGGTTGGCTTGAACATCACACACACTTTCACCATTGGCACACGCATCTGGCCATGGCGAAATGCTAACATACAAACAAACCGGCCTTCTATAATATGTCATGACACTCCCTTGCCTTCTTTCATAAAAATGTTGTCAGGGTTCAAACTTAATTCGTAATTCATTAGAAATTGAGCAGAAAAAGTTCTTTTTTTTTGGCTACTTGAACTACACACACGCACACACACACAACAGGAGACCGCAGTGTACGGGGGGACCTTCGGGCTCTGGCTCTTTTCTGGCTCTCTGTTTTGTGCCCCCACTCTTCTCTCCCGCGTCCAACAGTCAATAGCGCCCGTGCGTAAGCTTGGGCTAATAATAAAAACTAATCAGAAACGGTATGCAAGGTGGACCGAACTGAACATGCCATACCGAAACGTATTAATATATATTAATATATATATATATATATATATATATATATATATATATATATATATATATATATATATATATATATATATATATATATATATATATATATATATATATATATATATATATATCTCCCCCTCTGATAGAATAATAATAAGACATACATTCTTTTGAAACCAGACTGTGGGCTGTCAAATTTCTGGTGATACGATCATCATCAGGAATAACGCCTCCTCCCACCTTTTTAACATACACTCCTACACGTTCAGCTTCCCTCTGTTCACATGGAGACGTGTGAGCCTCGTCTACGCCCAAAGCTTTCCACTTAACGGGTAATTCCCTCCTCGTCAAAATAAGCGTCCTCCCTCCACATACATGTATTATTCCTTTGTAGTCGACTATTTTTCCTTTTTTTTTAATGCACCGCCAGATGCTTTCAGTTTTGCTTTAATAGAAGACAGCATCCCTTTTGTTTTTGTTCTGGCGTTCCCAGCAGTGGTAGTTTTGCCTGTTGTTATTTTTACCGCGCGATAGCAAAGCTACAGCGGCATGGATTTATTCGGGTTTATTTGGGATTTCATTTCTACGACTCGATTGAGATTATATGCTTAAGAATATCAGATTTTTCTACTCGTATTTACAGCGGTTGGCCCGCCGATTCTTTTATTGATGCATTACACCCGTGTAAAGCTCATTCTGTCAGTTCAATAGCACATCCACCCCTCAAGCACATGCTTCCTAACACACACACACACACATACACGCACGCACACACACATTCAGAGACACACCACATGCTTGAACTTCACCCCCATGTTGCGTATCCCCCACCCCCCTGTTGTGTGATACAGTAGTCAGAGTTCCTTGCTTTCAATGCCTCGATTCCATTTTGGAAGTGAAAGGTTACCGTCGGGTCACGGATGTTACTCAAATGTTGTCAATATCTTTTACACGTAATGCCGGCACTAGTTTTCGTTTCCGTTTGCAATTCTAGCATCCAACACCATTTGTTAGCAACTTTAGAAATCACTCAAATGAAAATGGATATTTTGCAGAACATTTGTGAAGGGCCAGTAGCTTGGTGTAGAATTGCCTCGAGCATAGACACGGAATGTGTCTTGCATGTCACGCTACCTCCTTGATCCAAGAGATGAAGTTGAAGTTCGTGTTTCTCGCTCTCCCTCCTACCCCAGGCGTCTTCACACTTCGTCTCTGTCAGCGATGTGTTAGCTGGGGAGAAATGTCACTCCTCCCCTCATCCACCTTAGCATTTGGATTGATTTTAGTCTTTAAACTGGGGTTATGTTTTGAGTAACACTGTCAATGCATTCTTTAATTGTTTGTGGTTTATTCCTGTGAAATAAAGTAGGTTTATTTGATTCTTATTATATTGCTTCTCAATGTTTTGTTTTTTTCTTCAGTACAGAATATAGTTTATCCAAGTCTTTCGAAATCTCTCACCGCTGTGATTTGGAATGTGAATTCAGTGCAATATAAAAAACAGCCAGATGACGGACAATATAATCCATTGTGGTCATCTACGGCCATGTGACATTTAGAATGCACAAAACCTTGAAATAATGCCCAACGTTATGTTTTTAACAGATCTCACACTACCATGCTCAAATCGCGTCATGCATGCAGAATTTTGAACAAAATTGGTGGTCTCGTGCCTAATATGCTCATGTGGTTGACACCCAGAGTATACTTGCGGACGCTTTGTGTCGATCCATCCCATACGGGCAGAGAGTGAATAATTGATATCAAACTGGCCTATATACAGCTCCATGGCCAGCATTTTGAGCACCGTGGTTGTGTGTAGGGTATGCAGCGTATTATGGCACATTTTCTCACCACGGTAATTCATACAATGCAGATGTGATGAATATTTTAAAAGCACAGTGAGAAGGATCTTTGCAGAAAAGCAGGATCTGTGCCAAGCGCCGTCCTCATATTGTGTCTCACACAGAAGATTATGTATAAATTTAGATCTCAACTTCATGCATGTTTGGCATGGGTTAACTTTTTTGTAAATTTTTTATATTGATATTGACTCAACCTGTACCTCGTATATTGTATGTGAATGACTGGCGACACCACTTTTCACCCAAAGTCAGCCGGCATCGGCTCCCGTTACCCGTGGCCCGAATGAGGACGAGCAGTGCAGAAAACGAATCTACGGTTTGATTGATCTTTGCAATATTTTGTAACTCTGCACCTCCCATTTTATGTGTTAACTCACCGTCTTGATTATGTTTTCCCAGTGATAAATTTTCAATATAAATATGTATATGTGATCTTAAGAGTTATGAGAATCTCTTGTTTATCTGTCAAGAACTTGAAGATTTCTTCGGAAGTTATTGCGGATTTTAATACTAACTTCGGGAGATGCCATATGATGTTCATTTCAATAAGATTGTATTTGTGCGGATTCCACATTGTTTAGTGGCCATGAGTAGTGGTCTCACTCACTCATATGTGATGAGTTCATCACTAGAATACAAAGTGAGACTGTCAAAGCATCTTCATAATGTGGAACCCTTGATTTACTTATTCCGTCCCAAACACGTGCAAACTGCAGACAGTTGCACTTGCTTTAATCAAATATTCAGGTGCAGTATTGAACAGAATCCCTCCCAGTGATGGAGATGGCCTCACTTTGCCTTCCATCCATCAGGAACATTAGGTGTCCCAGAGACTGGGTTCTAATAGCAGCAGAGTAAAGAGGCCAGAGCCTCTAATGGATCCTTTTTGTTCAGTTAAAAAAAAAAAAAAAAGCTACCGAAGGCATGCTCAACTATCTAAACCGGAAGGCTTTCACTTTTCCCTTCTTTTGAACAGCAAGTGTTTTGTGTTCCATATACTGTAATGTATTAAAAATAATACTAATAATGATAATGAATTTTAGCAATGTTGACTTAAGGGATTTGATTCTTCTATATCTCTGAACTGCAGCGAGTCAGATTAGAACGCACTGGTGGGTGCATCCACCAGAAATAATGCTCCTCCATAGACTGCAGAGCAGGACGTATAATCAGCGGAGGGAAAGCCATCCACTTGTCTATGAAAATGGACACGGATAAGCGTTACACTCTGGAGAGACTCTAACTCGTAGAAATTGGGGCAGAACTGGATCATTCCGCAGGAATATGAATAGACGGCAGTCGCAACTAGCGACGTTGATTCAACTGTTCGTTACCAAGATGATTTCATGGTTAACGTTCAGTCCGTACATTGTTCAAGTCATTATTTCTTGAGAGCAACTTGGTTACTCCCCGAAGAGCATGCCATTAGTGGTGCTAAATGTGCAATACTGAGAAGGAATTGATCTCCATTAAAAGCGCCCTATCTTTATTAGCGCCGGTGGTTTTACGAAGCGGCAAGAAGTATGGACAAATAGTTTAATTACTAACATAAAAGAACCAGCATTGAAATTTACACTAGACTTTTCATGTTACTTGGCATTTTAGTGTGTATTCAATAGTTGCGACTCTATTATGTTTGAGTACACTAAGCAGATAAAGGCGAATCTCTTTTAATGGATGATTAAATTGTATTGTAATGTATTAACCATCGAGCAAGTTAGTAAAAGCGTGATGATAATTTTCTCCAAGAACAAAATGCTTTAATAACCTGACTTAAAGTTCAATTAACTTGTGTGTCATGTCTACTTTCGTCACACAAATTAGGCATAATCTCCCGACAAGGTGAGAAATTGGCATCTTGTAAACATTATGAAATCCTGTATGATAATAAATTCAAATATTCTAGTGATTTGGGGGTTTATATTCTCCCATCCCCTTATCTTCTCCAGCAGAGGAGTGTGGCCAGACCACCTCCCCCAAAAGGGCAAATGGATTACGTCTTTTGGTTAATCCCGTTTATTCTGTCACTTGGACAGCCGTGTATTGGGCAGTCAACTGCGCAAAAAACAGCTGTCTAAGGTGCCGTGACCTGATAAGGATGTACTGTATAAGTATTAGCTTCATCAACACAGTACTCCCACATTAGAGGAAATCCAGTTTGCTTCCACAATCCCCAGTTTGCCCTTTATCCGTATAACCTCCTTAAAACCCTGTCTGGCCATACCCCCCAACAGCTTTTTCGTCGGGATCAACTCTAATGTACACCCTACAGTGGGCAAAGATGAAATCCCATTTAAAAAAAGAGCTTTGAATACAAAGGACTGTTTCCAAAGCAAGTTAACAGCAATATAGAGATCAAAAATGGTTAAATCGAATTGCCTTTTTTATTGCATCGTTTCCAAAACTTTGAGTGTGGAGCCATTAAAGGTCCTGGTTAAGGCTTTTGGAACACAAACTGTTAGAGAAACATGCTGTAAGATAATGATCATCAAGCACACATAAAGCTTTTTTGTTGACATTTTTCTAATTACGTTTACGGCCCGGAAACTCGATTAGAACCCAAAATCCTCAAATTTGGGAAATCTTGGTTCATGAGAAATTAAATAACAGGTTACGCAATGTGAGGCCCCTTTTACTTTTAACCACAAGACTTTTTTACTCTACATTTAGTGTATTTGCGCTGTCCTGTTGCTGAGAAGTATTAGAATTATTTTGGTAATAATTGAAATCACGATTATTTATTTTAGGTACAAATCAAGAAAATATCTTAATGTAAAAACTATAAAGACAAATACATTTAAGTAAGTTCCTTTTGGACCAAAGAAAATGGATGAAATTAGTTATTATACATTTTTTTTAAAAGGTGCAAATGTATAAATTCAAGTATGATTTTCTTGTGTAAATTTTAATAATCATGTTTTACGATTATGCCAATTTTGTAATCGTGGAGTGTAATAATCGTAATTATAATTGAATTTTGATGAAATTGCACAGCTCTACTGTAGGACACTGTTTCTTTTTGTTTGTTTTTTTAAACTCGTGTCCCCTTATGTACAGCCTCCACGCCGATTGGCTGCCACCGCCGCCGCCGACGGTCGGATTGGGCCAGCCTGAAAGAATGACGGAACGATGACTGGCGGACTGATGTGTCCACCGCTGCTTATTGCTTTGGGTTTAAGCTACTACAACAGTTGGCTGATTTATTATTATGACACTATGTTTCATAATTGATGATTATCGCTGTGAGTTGAGTTAAATCACCAAGTGCTATAATTGCACACATTTTGCTTGTCATGACAGCAGTTTTCTTTGTGCTCTCCCTCCAACTGGCAAGCAAAGGCTGTATAAAGAGCTAATGGATTGGCTGAAAGCAGCCAGCTGTCTGCTGTTGAACCGTGATCTGCACATGTGGTTTATGGCAACCTCTGCAGTGGCACCACAAAGCAGAAGATTTTAGATTACACACATATGAGGCTAAATTGTTGCTACGCTTCCGTTTTGTGGTTCAAAAGCGTGATTCATAAAAACAATCAAACTGGTTACATTAAAATATGCTAGCCCTTAACTTCAGATGTTGTTGCACAGCCTTTTGAGGTAATCAAATTCAAAATTTGGAACTCAAGGTGCCTCATCAGCAAACTGCTGCAGCTGTCTCGGGTATTAAGAGTGCCTTCCATAAATTCAAGTTTTGTTTGAACATTGAACATATAGGCTGATATGAAGTTTAAAAAGCAGCAGTGGAGAGCGGCAATTCACCTCGCAGTTAATGAACAAGCTCACGCTGCCCACATCCAGGCTATTTTCAAATAAAAAGATTCCGGTAGGAAATAGATTTGCAGGTTTTTTTTCTTTTTCTTTCTGTCACAGTTTTTTCAAGGTAACCCTGTGAACGGCGACTTCGCAGCTTGATATCACTCCCTCATACGGGTTTGTCAGCTGCCACTGTTATTGAATCACCTTCGCGATCAAACTCTTTTGAACATCAAGCGAGCCAAACACGATCCTTTCACAAGTTGATCACAACACCCGAGCCGCTCATTAACCTTGATTCAAACTCTTAACCACACCTTTGGGAATCTTATTTTCGACAACCATGTGGCAGAGCCGCCGGTGTAATACAGTAAGAAAAGATCAGTGCAATCATTTGTTGAACAAACAAAACAAACCAACCCGCTAATTATGCCTCCTGAGTTTGTTGGGTAATGCAGCAACACTCACTATAATAATGAATATTATACAGTTATCTGGAGTAGCTGTCCAAATTGGCAACATTCTAATCTTTTCTTGGCTATTTCTGAAACTGTGTCTGTATATAAGTGACCCACTCAGAGTTCCTCGGCCCATGACTTAGCAGAAGGTCTAGTCGAAACGGTTGCAGCTGCCAGACTGCGCACGAGCACGAGCATGTCAAAGCCGAAATATGAGCATTTAGCGGGGATTAGCTTTGGCTAACAGGTTTGTCACTATTGTCTTCTGATAACTGGCACATGCTCACATGTTTGTCAAAGTTCTCGACTTGTGAAGAAGGGTGTATTTGTGTTTGGTGTCGTGCGTGTGCGCCGCATGCGCCTCTTGCACTGATTCTCTAAGTGCAATTCGGTGGCTTGGCGATAAAGTGCTGTCCTCACAAGTTTCTTCAGACTGCTCGAGAAATAGTAGCTGCTTGTCAAATCTCAGTGCCCTAGCTACATCTCTCGTCGTCATGGGAACAGAAGGTGTACCTGCTGTTTGGGGGCTGAGATGAACTGTGTCTTATTTGCATGAGACAGTTTCACCCCTTCAAAAGAAGATCATTTGAGCGAGATAAGAAAAATAGAGTGTAAAGCGATCCTTAGAATCCATTTTTGAAACAAAGCCATTATTTGTCTCCTTTAAAGCTGATTTGAATCCATCTTAAAACTAGTTCGCTCAGACATAAATACATTTTAATATGGTTATGCTAATTGTTGATACAATTGAAGTATTTCCCCTCATGTCCACCTGTTTGACACCTGGATGAACTTCCTTCAAGACTGGTGCGCGCGTCTTTGCTAATATTGCATGCCCTGCAGGATCGACAGTAATGCACCATTGATTTGTGAACGTGTCCGCACCACCTGCACAAATGCGTGCTCTATGCACAGCCCGGTGACCTTTGTGTGCGCCGATACTGTCATGGCTGAATGCCATGTATTATACAAGCGCTCACAGGTGAGCGGGTTTGTGTGTGGCGATGCGGCGTGAAATGAGGCAGGTCACGAACACGGCTGCTGCACATTGGCAGATGTCGTCTTGGCCGATACGATCTACGGAGTACTGTTTACACAAATTAGCCGCTGCCCCCCCCCCCCTCTGCTTTCAAGATCAAATCAATGTTCAAGGTCCTAAAGCTTAACAGGCCTCAGATTGAGCCGCAGCACTTAATCACATCCATAATTCATCTTTCTGGTTGTAGCAAGTGTGCCCAAAGTCATCTAGTTTATGTGAACAAACTATCTGTGATGTAAGTTCTGTCTGTAGATTTGAAGTGTGGTTTGAGTGCCCTCTGTAGGCTAACAGTCGTTTCATGTGGCATCAATGTGAAATTGGCCCTGAGGTCAACAACACTCATTTTGGCTCACGGGCCAGACCCGGGGCTTTTCTTGTACAGTGAAATCGGCTGTAATCAAGCGGATACAAGGTCTGCTTTAAGGGGGATTTACTTCAATGTGGCAAGTGGCAATGTGAGCGCAATCAGGATTTATGCAGGCCCAAGCTCCTGATGGCAGTGAGCAACTTTAATATGAGCCGACGATTGGAGACTAATCAACCGGAAATGTGTGATGAAGCACCTCCCAGTGGAGTTTTCTCTCGCTTTCAGTCCCATGTTTTTTCTTGAAAGACCTCATAATGTGAATTCAGCGATGCGTTTGTCATATATTATCGCGGATAACGTGCACCGTGTACTCAGTACTGAAACGTGGAGCATCTTCGCCCGATGTCACAATTCACAGAACAGCTTGGTGTCGTAATTTAGATTCCCAAGCGCGGAGGTGACTGTAGGTGACTCCCGCCCATCCATCAGCCGAGAGGGGGCTGTTAGCTCGCGAGCTAGCTGGTGGCTGGTACGTCTTTTCGCGTCGATTTTTCACGCCTTCAACTTGTAAATTGTGTGCAGGCGTGCGGAAGTTGTGAGATGAAGTAGCGTCCATTTTTCAGCGGGGCATGTTTTCACGCAGTCGGTGGACACACCCACATCATTTGAGACATTTTCTATACTCGCCAATTTTTTTTTTTCAATCGTTCACCTTTGGCGGCGTTTTGCTGTGTCAACATTTATTTCCACTTAACAGGCA
This sequence comes from Filicampus tigris, assembly GCF_054856515.1. Lineage (NCBI taxonomy): Eukaryota > Metazoa > Chordata > Actinopteri > Syngnathiformes > Syngnathidae > Filicampus > Filicampus tigris. Next base: position 17,899,406 of record NC_141231.1, read on the forward strand.
CTGCTGACAGACAGCTGACAGAGAGCTGTCATAAAGTTTACACCATATTTGTGCAATGTGAACCGCTATATATGTTATATGTTAATAGAAAGTCATCTTAATACTGAAAGGGGAAGTCAACCCAAACATATTTTTTTCGGGAATATGCTCTATGCAGGCCCACTAGTTGAAACAAGGCAATACGATTAATTTGAAATAGGAGTTAAGCAGCAAAATCCACCCATTTTGAGCCATCTCAGGGCCAATCATGGCTCAGCTTCAGAAAACAGGTGAGCTGTGAGCAGATGAAAGTAAGTTCCTCAGTCCAGTGTCAAAATAGACAAGAGAAGGTTTGAGAGGTCAAAACTCCCGGAGGAAGTGGGACAGTGAGACACAACCGCACGGGCTCAACCATCGCTCCTCTGTCTGTCGATTATTTATGTTGGGCATGCAGGGTTCCCGCTCAGCCATCTGTTCTCAGCTCTATTTTCCTCTCTTGCCGTATTCTACCCTCTACTTTGGCAGCCTAGCATAAGCAGACCAATGCTGTTCTATCTAAGTGTGAAGACTTCATAAATATATCACACTATCGAGGCGTGAGCTATTGGAAGAGAAACCCAATGTGGGAAATGGAAAACCAGCTCCAAGACATGCATCGATTTGTGCTGCAAGTGCCATGACTGTCTCTCTCCAAAAAAAAAACAACATTGGTGGCTATGACGAACTGCCGATAGCTCTTCCGGTCATATTTTCGTATTGAAATCCGATTAAATGAGATGTCTTTGCCCTCTAACTTTATTTGAGTCAGCCTGACAAGAATGCATATTTGCGTAGGCATGGTGACTAGGGCAGACGTCTCCCTGACTTTTTTTCTGGTTGGTTGCACAACACCAAGAGCTTGATTGCCTCTCCCTGGGACAGAGAACACATGTGGTCAGTCTGGCGGCATGGAAGCGCGGCGTGTGTTTGCAAACACTTGGCCTCAACGTATAGTTAATACATACAGCAGTTTCCCCTGCCACCATATTTCCCAAAAGCAACTCGATTGCAAATGCTCCATGCTACCCTAATGTAAAAACCAGGGAGACTATACATGTGACTTTCATTATGCACAGGGTCAAATGCGGGTGAGGGGAAATGCAACGGGGTGACGTGGTGGTGGATAAGGTGAAGTATTAGTTTGGGCTTTGGGAACCCAAGAAATCCCTCTGTTGTGTGTCTTTTTCTATATTCCTAGAGGGGTAAGAGAAGCTTTGGTCTCTGGCTAGCCGCAGCGTTAAGACCCCCTGGGGAGAATGAGATGAGAGGGAAATTAATAACGTGTAAAGACTCCCGGGCTTCGACTGAACCAAAGGATCAGAAAAGGGGTGTGGAGAGTATATTGGAGGTAGGAAGGATCACAGAAACTGAGGCGGACGGAAAATCACCAAACAGAAATGCGACAGCAAAATGTTGATTGAATCAATGAACTGGCGAAGGCATGCTTTGTTGCGTGTAACGGAGAGCATTGCTTTTACTCACGGTATTCCAATTTAACGCCACCTCAGCAGAATTTCCAAGGGATTTGAAATATTGCATCGTATACTGCAAGTGGAAAAAAGCAGCAAAAGGCCTCAGTCTGTGGGAAATTGTCAGGTGAGATTGCGCGCGGTTCAAAGTGTCCCTTCTTTGGGACCAAAAAAAGATCATCATTGAATTACTTGTCACAACGTGAGAACACGTCGCACAGCTTGCCAATTAGCATTTCTGGTGATGTCGCAAGGCTTCAGAACAAACCCCCGACACGTCCCTGACGTGCCTTTCTCATCAAACACGGATGAAAAATTGACACAGTTACTCGCTTAACATCAAGCACGCCGGCGGATTTCATTTGAATAGACGTTTCCCTGCGATAGGTGTAAGTCGCCCTAGCATGCTCAATGTTGGCACGCTCAAGTCTTGTCACCGCGGGCCAAGCAGGCTTTGGCCCTGATTTGACCTCTCTGGAGCTACGCCAGCAGATTCACGGCACAGCTGTGGTTAGTCTGATCGGATCGTCTGCCTGTCTGTCTAATTTAAATTCTTGCTGTTTGTGGAATGACTCTCGGTCCTTTTAGGGTGTGAAAGTGCCTCGTCTTGTCTCGCTTCAACAGAGAAAGTTGTAAAACAAATATTGGACGAGGGATAGGCCAATTATCGCCTCCGATAATAAATGAATGAAAAACTTCTAGGAACAATTATTTACATTTTTGGTTAAGTATAAAAGAGATACTACCGACCCTGAGAACACAATGCTCTTTTTGGTTTTGTTTGAAATCAACCAAAGATAAGTGAAATTTGAACATTTCTGTCATTTTGACATTTTGGCTGACTTAATTTACTGTAGAAAACTGTACGGAAGCTGTATCAGCATCATGCAAATTTGAATTTAAAAAAAAGTTCAATCAACATGCTGAAAGGCATTATAGCAAGGTATAAGAGTTGTTGTTTTTTTTTTTTTTTAGATTTTGAGGCCAATGGTTTTCCTTTTTGCTCAAAATGAATATCGGCTCGGTTATTAACCCCTTGACTACTAAAAATCGGTATCGGCCCTGAAAAAATAATATCGCTCATATCTCTATATTGTACCAGTCATGATGGGGAATTGGTAATTAGGTAGTTTTATCAGTTGTGATTTCAATTTTTTTTAAAAAGTGAAAGTACCCCTCATTTTTGTCATTGCTTCATTGTCCTGAACAACAAAATTCAATTCCCATGAATAATAGTATTGTTTATAGTGGTGGACTAGCCCCACATTGGCCACCATCAAGAATAAACATGACAACTGCACGGGACTAGCCGCGCTGAAATAATCACTTAATATGATGGCAGGTAGAGCATGTGATGAATACATGCTCAATGTTAATCAGCTTGTATAAGGGCACTCAAGACAATTAGCACTGAAGTGGCGGTCTTTATCTTTTCACTTTGAATGTTCAAAATGCTCTCCGCTTTGAGATGAATGCATTTGTGTGCTTAGTGACAAGAGGCGTTCTATGACGCACCTGCCCAGCAAGAGTGGTTGAGATAACAATTGTCTCCACTCGGTTGAGGAGGCATCTGGCATTGCCACGGTGTTGTAAGCCGAAACACACCCGCGAGTGGTTAATGAGGCGTCAGAGGCAGCGTTTCTGATCTGGAGGCTTGGCGTGTACGTGTGTGTGCGGGTTGGTGTGTGTGTGCGCGCGCGTGTGTGCTGTCTGCACGACGGCGATTCCCTCGTCGTCCTAAACTTGGCGTCTGTAGACCGTGCAAGCACGCCATCTGTAGTCCTCAACCATAAAGCAGCTCTTGCATGAAATTTTAAGGCAGCATTCAATCATCTGAAATGAACATTTTAACCATGTACTCAATTACTTAGAGCAATTGGGCACAAACTAACCAAGAATACACTAATAAACAAAAAAAAAGAGAAAAATAGAAAGTGAGACAAATCTGCAAGATTCCCTTCCGGTACGCTTGCAGTCTGTTTGCGTGCTGTGTCATTTCCACCGTGAACAAGGCAAACTTTTGAAAGGTATGCGTACAGTAGTTCATCATCAGGATTATATCATAAAACCTTGAGTAAAGTGAGTTACAGCCTCAATAAATGTGGCAATCAACAAAAAGTATAAAAGTCTCAAATCTATTGAACCTACAAATCAACGGCTCTGGATTGCACGCAACCGAATTTGCTCATCTAGCAGTCAAATGAATTAATCGTGATTTATCGTTTGCGGCGATTTAGAAGTGCCGTGCCGAGAGAAAGGACTCTCAATACGATGCAAACTATCTTTCCATCGTGTGCGGCTGATCACGCTGCAATTCCTCAAAAGTGATGCATTCACTCACAGACTCGACAAAGTTTGTCTCGTTCCCAATCAGGGAGTTATTCGTTTTCTCTGTCCAAACACTCGCCGGTTTGGAGATTTTGGGCTTTTTACCCGCAATATCATCAAAGGCGAGAGAGTACATCGAGTGTCATCCGTTAAGATTATGACTGATAGTTGGCTGTAAAAAGTATTTGATATTGATTTTGATGAAGGTTTCTGGTCATTTCTCTTTACTTTGGAATCTGCACATTTTTTTGTCAGTGTTTCAGGGATTATTTTTCAATTCAAAAGCTCTTGTCTTTGGAGCTTATTCTTATCCACACTGGCACGAGTCAACCTTTCCCCACAGCTTTTCCGGGAGCTCGAGCATGTTGAGTTTAATTTGTTTTGATCCTTACGACATTTTTCAATTTCTGCAAGTGTTTCATTTTTTTTCCCCACATCATACATTAGCAAGATTTATATCGACTACACTTTGAATAAATGATTGTCTTGTTTCAAGTGCAGTTTATGTGATTTATCGTCTCTTTGTTTCAGGTCATCTCCACTCTGTCGAGGATCTCCCACCACAGTATTGCACAAATCAAAGGCATCAGGTAGGGCTGCTCAATTATGGAAAAAAAAAAATATTAATCATGATTATTTTGGTAATAATTGAGATCACGATTATTCCAATGATCATTTGTTTTTTCGAACAAAAGAAATATACAACACAAAATGATAAAATTAGTTATAAAATATAAAAAGGTGCACATAAATTCAAGTACGATTTCTTAATAATCGTTTTTTACGATTTTTGTAATCGTGGAGTGTAATAATCGTAATTGTAATTGAATTTCGATTAATTGCACAGTCCTAGCATCAGGTAAATCTCATTTGTAACTCATCATTTATTTGAGTTAAGTAAGGAGGAGTCTCTCCAGTATCTGCCGGGGAAACAATTTCAATGCAAAAGGACGTGGGAATTGATCACTGCGGCTGCTCTATTGAAATGAATTTGACACTTAAGGGCTATTAGTGACCCTCATCTTGTTTGCTGTCAAATATTCTTTCTTAATTTTCACCACTTTCATTGAAACAGTGCTACAGCGTTCACAACCCCTGATATCTGTTTTTTACACCTCCGAATTCAGATGACTCCAATGTATGTCGGCACCATTATTCTCATATAATAAAGAAACAGAAAATCATTCATCCTTCTTTATCAGCCCTAAAATGGGCTTCTGATTCCTCTTCATTTTCTCAAACGGCTTGGAGCTCGGAGCTCCAGCGCCACATAAAAACCCATTTTATCTGTCTGAGTAATGAGTTGATGGCGCGCGCCCATTAGGAGCCACTCCAGGAAATGAAGGGAGAAGCGAGTGACACAGAAAGCGAGCTCAGGTCTCCTGCTATTAATAAACACAACTCGAGCTGCTGACTTCCGGCTGTTCGCACTGCCTGTTTGTGTCAGCTGATAAAATTGATGATGTTTGACCGCACTGAAACCTCGCTTACCTTCAAATTCCAAACCTGAGCTACATTACATTTCAGCAATTCGCATATCACTTCATTTCTAAAACATTTTTAACAGTGAAAATTCTCTCGATGCTCATCAGGTGTTAATATCACAGGGATTACGAGTCTGAGTAGAGTCTAAGGCACCTTAGTAATTAACTTTGAAGCAAAAATAAAAGTTTGCTTTAACCCAGACCTGGGCCGGAAACGGCCCATGGGCACCATCGGGCCCGCTCACAGTCTCTGACCAGCCCCTACAAAGTCATTAGAAAGTCAAAATATAATAAAAACGAGGCTGTTGCTTTTATTTTGAAGGTGGAGCGCATATTTTGATCTGATTTCATTTTGAGGAAAAACTGTGCACACTGGCGAGAGAGAGAGAGAGAGAGAGAGAGAGAGAGAGAGAGAGAGAGAGAGAGAG